>NW_026562503.1:582500-722639 GCF_027474105.1 Poeciliopsis prolifica | reverse complement strand
CTGAACTCAGTGCAAAGTAAAAACTCTCTGGGAATGTGAATATAAAATATAATCTATGTCCATCAGGATGAAGGTTTATCCGTCTGTCTGTCACTCATCACCTCCTCTGGGTCCAGATGGTCCAGAACAGAACCGGCCCTCCGGATCAGCCTGTTTTCACAACAGCAGCATTATCAGCATGTGTCCACTAGGAGGCAGTCATGAGTTCACATATGGCTTCATCCTCTTTGCAGAAGAATAGTTTTGTTTTTAGTCCAGCTCTGGTCAGCAGCAAAGGCTTCATGGGATTTCCATCAATTAAACTGAGTTTATTTAAATAAAATTTATTAAAAATAAATGAGTTATTGGCATCTTGAGCATAATCACCTCCTGGACAGAACATTTGTTTCAGATCCTGTTTCTCGGCTTCATTCTGGATATTTGGTCCAATAAAAGACAAATCATTTAAAGAAATGTTTGATTGATTACTGATATAGTTAACCTACTAAACTACAACCCTATGTGTTGAGAAAAGAAAGAACTGAATTACTAGAAGTGAATATAGTTCAGAGACTTTTGTGTTATTTTTACACAAAAAGCTTCAACTGTTGTAAACTTTCTGTTTCCCTTTAGGCTTCAGAAGAAAATGATCAATAAAACTGAATACATGTTATTCAGACGTCAACAGAAAACTGAAGTTAGTTCTTGGTTTTTATTTCATTCAGAAATAAAGATTGAGTTGTTTGAAATAAATCAGAACAGATAAGGAACGTGGCTCAGTGGGAGGGTCAGACCAGTTCAACTGGTGAACTGGGAAAAATGACTGGTTTCCATTCACAGGCAGGAACACAGTTTGAGGTCAGACTGGAGGTCAGACTGGAGGTCAGACTGATCTGACATCAGACCCCCTGAACATGAAGACCAGAATCCTTCACATTTACAACCCAACAAGATGTTATATTCAGTTATTGTAGAGTTTGGAACAAACTCCACAATAACTGCTGTTTTTCATCAAACTGAGTTTCATCAATTTTATCCATAAAATCACCACAGAAATAATTTGTCAACAAGTTCTTTACTGAAATCATTTTCATCATGTTGCTTTTATCCTTTAATATTTCAGATCTTCAAACTCATTTTATCCAATAAAACTTGGATTCAAACTCTGGACATGAATAAATCAGAAACTCCTTTTTCATTTTGTTTCAGTCAATTATTCCTGTTTCCAGATCCAGTCAGTTTCTATGAGAATCGGTCACATTTACATCAAATCAGGCTGAAACCCTGAAAATACCAACATAAACCAGGAGGCTGAAGCCAGCAGACAGAACCCGACTGCTGACCTTTCACCCCGTTCATCAGGAAATATTTCGGCTTCCAGTCCGAAAATCTGCTGCAGAAAATGGAGGCTGATGTTTGTCTCCTCCTCAGAAAACTGGCAGCATCGAACCTCTGGGTGAGTAATGAACACACACACACACACACACACACACACACACACACACACACACACACACACACACACACACACACACAGACACACACACACACACACACACCTATACACACACACACCTATATACACACACACAGACACACACACACACACACACACACCTATATACACACACACACTCACACACACACACACACACACACACACACCTATATACACACACATACACACACAGACACACACACACACACACACACACAGACACACACACACACACCTATACACACACACACACACACACCTATATACACACACACACACTCACACACACACACACCTATACACACACACACGCACACACTCACACACACATACACACACACACACACCTATACACACACACACACACACACCTATACACACACACACACACACACACACACACCCACACACACACACACACACACACCTATACACACACACACACACACACACACACACACACACACACACACAGTGGGGGAATGAACAGAGAGCAGTTTTCTGGGTTTTCTCCTGTAGATACTTTTGAATTGTTTTCATTTCTGTTTTCTTTAAACATCTCAAACTATTTTCAAGCTAAAGAACAAAATGTAGAAACTGAATGTTTGAAATGAAAAATATTAAATATGAAGCTCAGATCTGATTTGTTGGCGACTTCAGAAACTTTTTCCACAAGACAAAATCTCAGTGGTAAATGTTTTTAACAATTTATGTAAATTATAGTTTTTTTACTCCCAGCTGTATTAAAATACAACATCAAACATTTTAGTATAAAAATATGAGCTGAATATTTAATACATAATTCAGGGATTTTTCTACTTTATCTGAGAATTGATCATCTAAATGCAGATCATTATTAATACCTACGACTTTAAAGACAGATCAACTTCTCAATCATCAATATCGATTGAAAATACACATTCTCAATAGGTGATATGTATTATCTGGGAAAATGAAGTTTTTATGCTGATAATTTTACAGCAAGTGCAAAAAAGACAATTCTCCATTTCTGATGAGATTTATTATCACTGATATTCCAACAAGAAAATAACAGGAAACAAAAACAAGCTGGAAGTTTCTGGATCATGAATCAGACCCTTGAAATACCAGATGGGTTCTGCTTTTCTGGATCAGAACTCCCGGGTCCAAATGAACGTGATCTGGATCAGAACCGAAGCGTTCCCACTGGGGAGCAACTGGATCAGAACCGACAGAGACTGGAAACCGCTCTGGTTGTTAGTTTGTTCCTGGTGAAGGATGCAGGAAGAAAAAGCAAAATGATATAATAAATAAGAATATTTTTTAAAAATCTCACTAAAACGTCCATCAAATAATAAAATATCCTGAAAGTCCAGGGTTCAGGTGAGACCAGAGTTTCTCAGGAATCCACAAATCTTTTCCTTTAACTTCAGCTGAAAACCTTCATCTAAAACTGTTTCCAGCCAAACTTTCCTCTCTGACTCTCAACCAATCAGCAGCTTCAGCTCACTCTGCAGGCGGGTCCTTCAGCTGGATCGTTTCTGTCAGGCAGTTGGTTGGCCAGCCCAGGCCACGCCCAGCCCAGGCCACGCCCAGCCCAGGCCACGCCCAGCCCAGGCCACGCCCAGCCCAGGCCACGCCCAGCCCAGGCCACGCCTCCTCAGGTGACTGTCATCAGCTGTTTGTTCATGAGCAACATGTCTAATGAGAAGTTTATGAAAAAGCAGAAAATATATTCACTAAAATAACAATAGAGGATAAAATCACAATGAAAAGTAAACTAGATTTATAAATGACATGAAATTATGAATAAAGTTCATATAAAACACTCCAAATATTTACTGCAAGATAAATTCATGGTGAGGAAGAAGCTGCATCATGGCTGTTGGGTTTGGACCTGGAAATGTTCTGATCCAGAACCCGGTTCTTCCTCTGACTCTCTGGACTTTATCCAGACGTTTATCTCATGCGTTCACCACTTCAACCTTTTCTGTCATAAACTGTTTCAAATGTCTGGTTATTTCAGTTTTCTTGATATATAAATTCTGTATTTTTTCCCCAAATTTAAGGAAATATCTGGAATTTGAAATCATTTCACCTGCAGATGTAAAACTTTTCCACATGCAATAAGATCCCAGTTTTTCTTTTACAAATGTGACATTGATGAAAACATTTTGGTCCACTAGTTTCAGCAGAACCAAGTGAGGTTCTGTTCATGTTCTGATTTACTACATTCATCAACATGTTCACAGATATTAATAATCTGGACTGGTTAATGCATGTCTGTCTGTGTTTGCAGCTTCCATAGACTTGGTGTCCAAACTGTCCTCAGTCTGTCCCACGATGTCCTGCGTCTCAGACATGGCAACCCGTCTCTGTTTGCTCCTGGTTCTCTGGATCCCGTCAGGCTGCGAAGCAGCAGGTCAGTTCAGATTAATGAAACCAGAGATGATGGAGAGGTCATCCTCTCTGACCTCTGTCTGCTCCTGTCCTGCAGATCCAATAAACATCCCAGCAGAACCAGGACAGAACGTCACTCTGACATGCAGAGCTGACGGGAACAGAAAAGTCTCAGCTGTAAATCTGATCAGAGACGACCTGGAACCACGATACATGTTTCTGTACAGGGATGAGGAGATTAATGTAAATCTCCAGAACCCTCAGTACTCGGGCCGAACAGAACTTTACATCACTGATGGAGAAATCCACTTGATTTTACACAATGTGACAGAGAAGGACAGTGGAGAATATGAATGCCGTGTTCAGACTGGAATAAATGGATTAAAAATCAACTCAGAGACCTTCATCCACCTGCATGTAGCTGCTGCTCAGTTCAATCCTCCTGCTCCAGGTGAGTGTTTGTCTCTGGATCAGAACCACCAGCTTCCTGGTTCTGAATCCCAGATCAGATGATCTTCAGTGGGATCAGACTAATTCCTGGTTCTGTTCTGCAGGTCGAGGACACATTGGACTGGTTTTACTGGTCGTTCTGGTCGTTCTGGCCGCTATGTTCATCATATGGAAGAAGAGGAAGACTCCTTCTCCTCCTCATCATCATCATGATGAAGCTGTGTGGCTGTGACATCATCATGTTGCTGCTCTTCATCCGTTTCCATCTTTAAAACTCAGATGTGAGGAAAAGTTCCTGGATCTCAGTAACTCCCAGCTGCTGCTAGGGGGCGCTATGATCGAAGATCACTGAGATGTTTTCATCCACCAGAAACATTTCTTTATGTTATTGTGTAGATTATTTATTAAAAACTCTTTGTATAAATAAAGTTTTTTCCAAGTTTCTTTTGATCGTTTTGTGATTAATTTTTGCTTCCTATCATGAATCTTTGTTCACTAACAGGTTACAGTTTCTCTCCGTCACTTTGGTTCATTTCTCAAATCATTTTTGATATTTGCAAAGCAGTAAGTGCATTTTTAAAATAATTTGAACAACAGAATAAATTACCTGCAGAAATGACTTTAATTCATCTGAAACTTAAACATCTGGATCAATAAACATGTCAGTTCCTCAGAATGATAAACTGAGTTTCACTGAGTTTAGATCAAACCGTCACATTGATTATTGATGTTGTCAGTATAACAGTAATAATAACAGTATAACAGTGTATAACTTTAGAGGGATACTCTGTTGTAAACTATAGACATAATTTGTATTATAAGTTGTAATTATGGGAGATTGATGCCAAGAAACTGGACAAAAATAACATTTATGATTTTACTGATTTGCTGATCATATGATGGAGATACACACTGTAACAAATTGCCCTGTATTTTTACAGTATAATGCTGGCAGCAGGGTTGCCAGCATTATACCGTTAATATACAGTACCCTTACTGTAATCAACTTTACAGTATATTACTGTCACAAAAGAAATCTTTTGATTACAGCACATTGCTGTTTTTATCATATTTACAGTAGACTCCTGGCAGCTGTGTTGCCAGTATATTACCGTTTTTCTATGGTTACATTACTGTTGAATTCACATACAGCTTACTACTGTAAATTTCCAATATAAAATAGAAACATGAAAAAAAAACACTTAGAAAATGTAAGTTCCATCATGTCAAACATTTATTTGAAAAAAAAGAACCAACTCAAACATCGACTCACACGGTGTTTAGTGGGCCACATAATAAAGACGAAGGTTTTGAAACGACAACGTATGTGTGCCTTAAACCTAAACCTTTTCAAGAATGTTGAGGGTAAACTGTCCAAAGTAAGTCATATTCTGGAAAAACAGTAAGAAAATCACCATCTATTTTGTGAAATAAATTTCTTAACTGATGTAAAGAGTTTTTGAATAAAGCATGAATTGTGGCCTTTTGATAAGTCTGAAATAAAATAAGTATGAAATAAATTATGGAAATAATGCATTGTACAAACTCAGCACACTACTTTTTCAATACAAAATATGACTTTTTGTGGAAGTGAGGAACAATATGATGCAACATAAAACAAATGAAACATTTAACTTTCAATCTAAAGCATAGAAAAAAATAGCACATTTTAGTTTGATAAAAATTTAAATGAAACATTTAGACTTGAATTTCCTTTAGGGCAAAATCAGAGCTCCAACTTCAAATGATAAAACAATGAAACAATATTAGACAAGATAAGTTAAACATGGTGCCTGTACAGTCAAAATTACATCTGAAGAACAGAAAGTGGGACACTTAACAAACATTTATGCTCTTAATTAAAAGAGATGTCTTCAGATTATGCTGACCTTTAACCAAATAAGTCTCTCAAGATCACTCCTGTTCAGGGATAAGTTGCCTTCATGCCTGGATAGTTTTTTGTTTGCTTGTTTTTGCGTGGAGGGGCAACAATATCGATAGCTTGGTTAGAAAGTTCTCACTATGAAATTCCACTCAAAGTCCATGAGGTTTTCAGCAGAGTTGAAACACGGGGGATGACAGTGACCGACTTCTTTGAAAAGTTTTTCCTGTCCTCTTGGAGATGATCTTGCTACAGCTGGCCTTGGTCCCTCAGGGTTGAGATCAAGAAAGCGCCTGAAAATGCAGTAATTTCAGATTAGCATACAATGCTTAAGGAGTCAGGGTTTAATGTGTGCTAGGTGAAGACAAACTACTGAATGTTAAGAGTTAATAAAGAGACACCAGCATAACATTTAAACAGTTTTCTGCCAAGTCAACTCTGTGAAACTCCAAATTCCCAGTTGATATCCATTCACCAATTTCACTTTAGCAGCTAATCATAGCAATTCAAGTCAAATTACACAAAAGAAAGAAAAAGAGCTTCCAAACATGTCAAAATTTGTAAATATGAATCATCAGAAATAACTTACCTTAGGAGTGGCTCATAAAATGCAGGATTCAAATGGATAGTCCTTAAAGAAAGTTCTAGAGGTTGCTTCCACATGTCACAACAACATGTCTTCTTCAGAAATACAGTAGCGTTCTGTTTAAAGAGCCTCCTTACCGTTGAATCTAACATCATTCCCACAATGCAATGCTACTCACAGTATACTACAGTATTTATTAAAAACAGTAATAATTTTCACGGTGCAGTACCGTTTTCAATAGAAACAGTATGATACTGTTCAGTTTGGCTGTTTTTTTACAGCAATTTGTTACAGTGTAGGAAGCTGAGCATAAAGAAAAAGCAGCAACAGGAACATGAGACAAACAACACAGTAGATTAATTTACATTATAATTTCCATCTGCATGCTGGGAAAAATGACGTTTTATGCTGAGAAATTCTTTTTAATCTTCATTTGAAAAAGTTCAGTTTAATGATTAATGATTGTGGATTTTCACTTCCAGGTGAATTTTATAACACATTTGCATAAATTTCCTCCTGTTTTGCCAGTGAAAGTGATTGTATCCACAGCTGCTCTGGATCAGCCTGACAGACATTTAAACACCTTCAGCTGTTCAGCTGAGGAGAAAATAGAACCAACAATAAAATACCATGAGACCAGATCAGATTAAAACTTTATTATTCACAGATCAGATGGTTTATATCAGATTGTAAACATTATTTTCTTGGAATCATAATCCTGTTGAAACAAAGTTAAACTATGATGAGTTTTAATAAACCTGAAAACTGAAACGGCTCAGAGAACATCAGGATTATTGATCCATTTATTAGATCTAATATTTAATTTTTCAGTTCAATTCAAATATTTACTTTTCAAT
Source organism: Poeciliopsis prolifica (assembly GCF_027474105.1). Lineage (NCBI taxonomy): Eukaryota > Metazoa > Chordata > Actinopteri > Cyprinodontiformes > Poeciliidae > Poeciliopsis > Poeciliopsis prolifica. The sequence continues at coordinate 715,008 of NW_026562503.1, read as the reverse complement.
GGGAGTCAGATGTTTGTTCAGCTTTCATTTGAAACTGAATATGAACATCATCAGTTATGTGACAATTATTTTTTCCTCCCACTTTCTCCACAGTGCAGATGTTTCAGGATTTCTAAATAAAAATGTATATTTCACACAATAAAAGGATTATGTGCTTTAATATTGATAAAATATATTTTATTTTCCTCCTATAAAGCTGATAATATATTGGATCCAACTGGAGTCGGTAAACTGAGCTTTTCTTAAACATCTGGTAGAATAAATACTTAGTTTTTGTTACAATTCAGGAAAAATCAGTTTATGGTCCAAATGAGCTGAAAAAGAAAAAGATTTGAATGAAACCAGGAGAAAAAAAACAACTGATGTGCAAAAGTAAAAACTCATAGAAAACATCCAACCATCATCCAACCATCATCCATCCATCCATCATCCATCCATCCATCATCCATCCATCCATCATCCAACCATCATCCACCATCCATCCATCATCCATCAATCATCCATCCATCATCCATCATCCATCATCCATCCATCATCCATCCATCATCCATCATCCAACCATCATCCATCCATCATCCATCATCCAACCATCATCCACCATCCATCCATCATCCATCCATCATCCAACCATCATCCATCCATCATCCATCATCCAACCATCATCCATCCATCATCCATCCATCATCCATCATCCAACCATCATCCACCATCCATCCATCATCCAACCATCATCCATCCATCATCCATCATCCAACCATCATCCATCCATCATCCATCCATCATCCATCATCCATCCATCATCCAACCATCATCCATCATCCAACCATCATCCATCCATCATCCATCCATCATCCATCATCCAACCATCATCCACCATCCATCCATCATCCAACCATCATCCATCCATCATCCATCATCCAACCATCATCCATCCATCATCCATCATCCAACCATCATCCATCCATCATCCATCATCCATCCATCATCCATCCATCATCCATCCATCATCCATCCAGTCAAAGGACCAGCACTCTCTCTAATCTGTCAACTAAAAAATAAACTTATTGAATAATTTACTAATTTATTAAAGGAAACCTGAGAAGGTCAGAGGGAGAATTCATCCCTCTGGAGAATCTGAACATGTATTTAATTATCTGGTTCTGGTTCTGAAGCACAAAAGGTTCTGGTCGTTACTGGGATCAGACTGGTTTCTCCAGAACCAGTCCTGCAGCTGACGTACATGGTGACGTCATCCGCCTCTCTTCTCACCTTCAGGATTATTGACAGTGAATGGGTAAACTTGCTAAAAACAAACCCAACCTCACTGTTTTTAGAGTTTTAATAAAATGTTTTTTGGACTTTGTGAAAATGTGCACCAACACTAAAGCTATAAAACTTATAACTTTAAGTGAAGAGTTTAATCTGTAAACTGTTAACCTAGTACCTCGAGCATTCTATTGTCTGTATCTGTATATTCATCATTCTGTATTCTGTATATTCTTTCTTTGTAAATGAAGTTGGTTAAAAAAAGAAGATTATTGACAGTGGAAAACAACCAGCAGGGGGAGACAAATCACCTCCTGAGCAGAAAACCACATTTTCCTTCAACCTGAAAAATAAAACCTTTAAAACTGATCATGAGCAGAAAACTGGAGGATTTGGATTATTAATGTTTAATTTATTAAACATCCAGTCAGTTTTTTACCGTCTGCAGGAGAATAAAACCTGGACTGCAGCAGGGAGACAAACATGATGGATGCAGAAGTAGCTGGGTGTGGTAGATTTAATCAGTGAACAGAAAATCTGCCTGGTTACTGATGACCAGCTACCAGAATCGTCTCTCTGTTGTCTATAATTAAACCGGGTTTTTTTCCTCGGTTCTGTTTCTCTGCTGTTTCTTTTCCTGCAGATCAGATCAGAATCACCAGAATCATTTTATTCTGGATTCATCCTGAAATACCAGAGAAAAGCACAGAGAGAATCATAAAACCTGATCAAACATGTCTGCTTCTTTGTTTAGCTCAGGCAGCAGCAGGTGAGGCGGTCATGTGACTCACCCTCATGCTTTGAAACTCAAAGCATGAAGGTCAGATTACAGATTAAATTTATCTGCTGCTCAGAGCAGGAACAGCCTGAAGGACAGACACATATCAGTTTCACAGAAAGTTTGAATCAGAATTAAAACTTTCTGTTCTCAGACATGAAGTATAGAAAGGAAATTTATAGCCATTTCAAAACTGCCTCATCTTGTTCTGAGTCAGGGTTTTTCCCAGCATGCAACTAAATGGGTTTTTGTTCATAATGTGACGACCGTGCAGGAATTAGAACCTGTGACTAAAGAGGATCAGGGTTTAATTTAATTTGAAGATATTTCCTCATTCTCACTGAAGGAGAAGTCAAAAAATAACAAGCAACAAACAGTCAGCAGTTCTTTACATTCAGACATTAAGAATCCTGATCTGCTGTAAAAACACTAAAACTAGTTCTGCTGCAGCAGAACTGTTTCTGCTGTTCACTCATATCAGATCAGCCATGTTTTCCTTCCTGTGTCACAGTTAGAGAGCCTGACTGTGACAAACAGGAAGAGCTGCAGTCTGAGGTCACAACCTGCCACAGATTCAACTGAAAGAGGAAGAACAAGAAGCAGTTTCAGTGTAAAGTTCCCTGTTCTGTTCTGTCGGTTCTGATCCATTAAAGGCTTTGCTAAAACAAGAAAAGTGGTCAATTTATTTTTAATTTTTTTTTTGTATGAACAGAAAAAGAAACATCAAACTGAAGGACCTTTGTCGTTCTATGTGACAGTGAGTCATGGGGTTTTTATGCAAAGCTTGAGGTCTGGTAGTTTCCACACCCCAGAGGGAGGGTTGAGCAAACAGCTCATTAACTTGTTGACATCTGATTCTCACGAACAGGGTGAGGCTTTTCTCTGAAACGCCTCAGAGAAACGAAAGCAACGTCTGTTTACTCAACCTGCTCCATCTAGTTCACACTGTAAAAGCTTTACAAGAAAAAAGTAATAATAACATAGTCAAACAAGCTTTATTTAAGCTAGAAATATAGTTTGGGGGTTGTCAATAATATGCCTCAGTGGGATGCATGAGTGAAAACAGTTATTAAGTAATCCAACTATATTTACGGATTAGGTAATCCCACAATTTAAAGATGAGTCATAGAGACCAGTCAGAGAGACAAACAGTTCCCTAATCTAGCATCTCTGTAGCTTTTATAGGGGTGAAGGAGCACAAACACTGCTGCACATGTTTGGAACCACTGCTTGTGTGTGTTGGACCTCAGAGCCGGGTTTTCTAATGGCAGCCTGCATGGCAGATACAGGCTCACAGTCTGTGAGTGACCTATGAGTGTAGGTTACTCATATGAGTAACTACTGTTCCTGCAGCGTGACCTCATATGAATAACCTACACTCACAGCCTGCAGGCCTCATCATCGGTGCATGACTGAAACATGTTGCCAGTTTTCAGACACTTCAAGCTCTTTAAGACGAGATGATTTTAAATCTGTGGTGCAGGATTAAATGCTGAGATGATGAATCCAGGGTTGATGTTCCAGGTTTGTAATCTGTCTGTAGAGTCAGAGTGATGATGACAGGAATCAAATCAAATTAAGTTTATTTATATAGTTAATTTCAGCAACGAGGCATTTAAAGAGTTTTATATTATAAAAACACAAAGTCACAGAAAAACATCATCAATAAGTGAAACATTACATTTAGTCCAGTCTCTTTGTTACACATCAGATTATTGTGAGGTTTTGGTTTCTCTGTGTTTATTGAGTCTCTGTGTTGTCCAGCTCCCCTGTGTGTTTAAACCCAACTGTGTCTCTTGCTTCCTTGTTGTGTATATGCTACCCTAACCCTACCTGCTGTCCTGTAACTTTAAGATGTCTCTCTGCTGTTCCACCTGAACAGAATAATGAGTCATTGAGGTTCTGGGGATCTGATCTCCACCTGGAGGAGGAAATGAAATGAAGCCGTTTCATTCCAGTGTTTTGTACCTGGGGCTCATCTAAAACCTACAGGAGGTCTGGAGTTTGACTCCCTGTCTGTTGTCAGCTGTGTTTCCTGTTCCAGTTGCTATCAGCTCTGAGCCTTTAGTTTTTGGCCTGACTGTGCTCCCTGGATTTCAGATTCTGCTTAATTCTTCACTTAATCATCATTTATTCTACAAACCTGGGCTAACTACGACTACCTCAACTTTCCACAACCGAAATCCTAACAATTATTGGTAAATGTTTCTAAATCAGCTCCAACCTGCTGGTTTCAGACTGGATTTAAAGGAACTCAGTGTTTCTGCTCTTTTGCAGTTTTCTGGAAGTTTGTTCCAGATTTGTGGTGGATTGAAGCTGAAAGCTGCTTTTCCATGTTTGGCTCTGATTCTGGATGCAGAACAGAACCAGAACCAGAACCTGAGAGGTTTGAAGGTTGATCCAGCAGCAGATCTTTAATCTGGTGAGTGATTTCTAATCTAGAGTAGGATTAAAGTCTCTCAGTGAAGGACTGTAGAACTAGATGATGTAGACTCACTGGGATTCGAGACGTTGGGCTGATTGTAATAAAGCTGTCCCTGATGGATGCCGTTTAGAGATAGTTAATGTTATTTCTGACTCCTAAAAGCCAAAACTCTGAGTACAAACATCAAGTATTTCATCAGTTAATGATGTAGGAACATTAAAGAATCTCTCATTTCTTCCCCAATAAGAAGAAATATTCTCATGAACAAACAATCCATTTGTTCTTGAAAATCTTCCGTCTTTATAATCGACATTCAAAATGGCTCCTCTGCAGTTCAGATAACAAAGAATTTGTTCTTGAAGCTAATGATGAAACACTCACTTTGTCCTTCAAGGCTTTTATTATGTGTGCTGATAAAATGTCTCTGACGGTAAAGAAACTTTATCAGCAGGACTTTAGACACAGTGAACCTGATCTTTTATTTATAATAACCGTCTGGTTGCTGGGAAAGGGTTAAACCAAACCAACCTGTTATAACATATTGTTCATACAACAAGATGAAACTTGTCTGTCAGCAGGTTTGAACAGATCAAAGCTGAACTTGCAGGAATTTGCCCTGAGGACAGATTCCTGTTTTCTACCTGAACATTTGACTGAATATTTGCTTTGGAGACTCAGAGAACCTGCAGATCTCTGCAGATCTCACAGCTATTTTCAGTTCCAACCTGAAATGTCTGCTGGAAACAGATGAAGGTGAACAAGTTGCATCAACAGGATCTGGACTGTGAAACACTTTCTGTATCTGGATGCATGTGACACGTTGCTCTGTTTAAACAGTAAATACTGTCAGTGTTTGGTCAACAGTCCTGCAGATGAGAAAACCAAACAGGCCTTTGCTTCAGCAACAAAGGTTAGCATGCTGCCACTGCACCCAAAACAGAGATGCTCTGCAGGAGAACTGTTCCTGATTCTCACTCAGTGAACAAAGAAAATAATGAACTATATCTGACATCCAATCATTTGATTGGATGTCAATTCAGTCTGATCCCTCCTGGCATCTAGTTAGTACAGCTCTATGTTTGAGGAATAAAATGATATTTTAAAAGTCTTGACCTTATTACCTCACTTTCTGTACCCACTGTTTGGTGTTTCAAACTGCTGATCTAATCTAAATTTTCTTTATGGTAACATTTGTGAGTAATTCTGACATATAAGCTCTTTAAAACACCAACTTTATGTTTCTGAACGTCATGTTTTGGGAACCACAGTGTCTCATAATGAGTCTCTTCCTTTTCCACTGTCATGGAACGTGGATGGATGGATGGATGGATGGATGGATGCAGACATATCTCAGTGTTTAGTCAGTGAACAGAAAATCTGCCTAGTTACTGATGACCAGCTACCAGAATCGTCTCTGTTCTCTATAATTAAATTGTTTTTTTTCCTCGGTTCTGTTTCTCTGCTGTTTCTTTTCCTGCAGATCAGATCAGAATCACCAGAAACAGTTTATTCTGGATTCATAGCAGAGAAAAGCACAGAGAGAATCATGACACCTGATCAAACATGTCTGACTGGTTCTTTGTTTAGCTCAGGTAGCAGCAGATGAGGCGCCATGGTAGCGATCCGCCCATCATTTAAAATTCAAAGTATGAGGATCAGATTACAGATTAAACTGATCTCCTGCTCAGAGCAGGAAATGCATGAAGGACAGAAAAATACAGTTTGACAGAAAGTTTGAGTCAGAATTAAAACCTTCAGTCCTCAGAAATGATTCAGACAGAAAGAATAATAATAGGAAATAAATGCACAGCATAAAAAGCCCCATGTTATTCTGAGTCGGGGGTTTTCCCAGCATGCAGCGGGGCCTTTCTTTATAATGCCATATATGGACTTGTTTTTGTTTGAAACACTTCCTTATTCTCACTGAAGCAGGAAGAGGAAGTTACAAAGAACAACAACAAATCCATCCAGAAACCTGATCTGCTGTAAAAACACTGAAACACGGTGAAGAAAAACCAGGAGCAGATAAAACCAGAGTTTACACATTTTACTTTTCTGTTCTGTGGCTCCAGACAGACTCAGGTTCCAGAGTCTCATCATGACAAACAGGAAGAGCTGCAGGCTGAGTAAAACCTGCTGATGATTCACTTTAAAGAGAGAAAAGAAACAGCTTCAGTTCACAGTTTGTTTCTCTCGGTTCTGATCCGTTAGAGAAACAGGTTCAGTTTTAATCTGCTAAGAAAAGTGATCAATTGACTCTTTCACTGTAGAAGCAGCAGCAGCAGTCACATGTTGGTCTGGTAATTTTCCACCCGCCAGTGGGAGGAGGAGGCTGTTGACATTCGAGTTACAGGAACAGGATGAGGCGTTTCTGAGAAACGAAAGCTATCTTTACTGAAGCCTGTTTCCTCATTTTAACTGCTAACATTACTGAAGTTATTCAAAGAATAAAAATAGTTCACAAAAACCTTGTTGAACTCATTAAGACCAAACATATTTAAATCTGAGCTGAAATGATATTTCAGGTTCTGCAAACTGTCTGCAGTCAAAATGAAGACAAGATGATTTAGAGAATAATATTTGATGTGATAAACTGGTGAATTATTTCATGTAGGGAGACTTAGGAATCTGTTTCTAAAACCCAGTTGTTCTTGTGATTCTTCCATCTCAGTCTAACATTCAAAATGGCTCCTCTGTAACTCAGACTGTTACTGTTTAACCCACAGACTCTGTTCCTCAGAATATCTGTTATCTTTCTGACCATTAAAAGTTCAAACTTTATCAGCAGAAGCTTCATCTTTACTTTCTGTTCTTATAATAAACTCCAGTTTCTTGGAAAAGGAGGAGGCTGTTAATCAACTTCAGCTGCCAAACATGACTGGACTGGAATCTGATTATCTTAAAGTCTTTACATTCATTCCTGTTAGACATGATAAAACTTGCACAACCTTTACTCCTCACTCACACACACACACACACATGCACACGCACGCACACACACACACACTTGCAAAGCAACACATTAACTCCTGCACTATAATCCTTATAATTTACTGCTGACTGGGAGTGAACTACACATAATATTGACTGATGAACTCAAATAAAAACTTTGGTGTTTTGACAACATTCAGCATTTAGCTGGGCTCTGACACACAGGCTGTCAGCAACAACATGATTCATTGCATGCATGTGTAAATTTGACCTGTTGTGTCATCACCTGATGTCACCAACCACAGGACTGCAGACTAAAATGTGAACAGAGACACAACTCATTTCACTAAATGAGATTATTTCATTTCTTGTCATTAATTCCAATCATGCAAACTTAGAGAATAAAAACACAAAAAGATCACTGATGACCATCATTAGTGATCTTGTTTGTTCCTGTTGGTAAGGAAATAAATTTATACTTATTAACAACTAGCTCAGCTTCTCATTTTGCTTTTATTAAATGTCACAATAAACTGAGACCAGAACACTAAAATATAATCATAAATGAGAAACACAGAAACAGATGTGTTAACAGAAGAGAGATTTAAAATCAGACGCTTCTTAAAACGTATTATTTAGGGATGTACCCAGGTCAATATTACAGTAATAAGTTGTTAATCAGTTGATGTAATTTGTTGAAATATTGTGATTAATAAGTTTCAGCCCACAGATTGAAACAGGAACCCAACCCTTCCTCAGTAACCCTCCCCATTTTCCGGGCTTGGGACCGGCATTAGCAATGTTTGGTCTTGTGTCCGTCTAATGGCTGGATTACACTGATGTAAGCAGGGCAAAGCAGAAGAACAAGATCTGCTGATGTTTACAGCTGCTAGTCAGGGCTGAAGAGTCTCTACAGTTTCATCCTGGGGAGGAGAAACATTTCTCTTCTTCCAGACAAACACAGCCAGAGGAGCCAGAACAGCAACCACAGCAAACATCACCAGAACCGGTACAATGTGTCCTCGACCTGCAGAACAGAACCAGGAATTAGTCTGATCCCACTGAAGATCATCATCAGTTGACCTGAAATCCAGAACCAGGAGGCTGCTGGTTCTGATCCAGAGACAAACACTCACCTGGAGGAGCAGCAGGAGGAGCAGCAGGAGGAGCAGCAGGAGGAGCAGCAGCTACACTCAGCTTGATGGTGATGGTGGTTTTTTCTGAAGCGGCTCTCTTGCTGCGTGTGTTGCTTCTTATTTCAGTCTGAACACGGCATTCATATTCTCCACTGTCTTTCTCTGTCACATTGGTTATAGTCACATTGACGTTTCTATCAGTGATGTAATGGCTGAGGAGTTCTGTTCGGCCCAAGTACTGAGCGTTCTGGAGATTTACATCAATCTGTTCATCCCTGTAGAGAAACACACATTCTGGTTCCAGGTCGTTTCTGGTCAGGTCTACAACTGAGACTTTGCTGTTCCTGTCAGCTTCACATGGCAGATTAACGTTCTCTCCTGGTTCTGCTTTGATGTTTACAGGATCTGTAAAAATAAACCAAAACAAAATGATCCAGAGTTCAGATCTTTACTTTAACAATACAGCAAAACAAAGACTAAAAGTCTTCATGTCTAAAATAGATCTGTCTATACGGCACATTATTTGTACTTTTATTCAGACGTAACTTAGACCAATTAATGTCATGCAGTTCATGTTCTATCAGCTTTCAGCATCATCAACCCTAAACATCCTAGCAGCTCCTCCACCTGCCAGTGGGTCATCAGCTTCCTCAGTGCCTGACAGCAGGTGAGGATGAGCAGCGTCTCCTCCTCCCAGTAGCCGTCAGCACCAGGCGGGTCCAGTGCTGCGTTCAGGCCCCGCTCCTCCGTACATTAATGCCTGCCTGTCAGGGACCCGTCTGAGGCTCCACCTCAGAGACCAGCTTCTGTCAGACGGATCGTCTTCCAGCCTGAGGGTCAGGGGGAAACTCAACAAGAGTTTCACACCAAACCTTCTACTTCCTGTTTGCAAATACATGGAGCTACTTCTCCTTTAATGCTTTATTCAGTCTACAGTTTATATATTTATGCTTTTTACAGATTAAACTAAAGTTAAATTCCCAGTTTGTGTTTATGAGCAAATCTATTGTGATTCTCATGTTCTGTATTGTTGGTTCATAAATGTAAAGTTTCTTCTGCAGACACTAACTTGGGATTGTATGCATAGTCTGAATATGAAAATAATTTAAAGTCACAGTCAGATAAATTTTTTGGTGTTGATTATATCTTCGTATGGTTTGTATTTATCTAATTATGTCAAAACATACAAGACAGCAAAACATTTTAAAGTGAAACAGCAGAATAACAACAAGAATAAAGCAAAACTATCAGAGCAGAAACAGAAACTTGTTTCTCATGATCTGGCAAACGGCCACTAAGAACAGCGATCTGATCCCAACTGCCTCAACCTTCAGATCATCTCCTGATCACATTTTAATCAGGTTGTCAAGATATAAACAAGAAAAACAGTTTGAAATAATCCAAGTTGATGCAGCTTCATATTAAAACATATTCATATTAAATATTAAAAACCACTGGAGCTTTTTCTACAGCTTCTTAATGAATCAAGTTGAATCATCCTGACTGGTTTCAGTGCTGCTCTGATGAAAACATTTTATCTGCTCACCTCCACAGAGACACAGATCCATGAAACTCAGAGCGAAGCAGAGAAAGACGAAGATCTTCATGGTTTCTCAGTAAGATCCTCAGTTCAGCCTGATGTTAAGCTGCCTGCTGCCACTGCTGTTGATCTGAAGCTGCCTGTGGTCTGATAGTTCTGACTGTTTCTCTGCACTGAGGCACACCCAGGCAAAGCATTTTGACGCAACAAGCTTTTCGTTGGCTGAGGAGAAATAGAGATATACGTACTGAGCTCCTCTCAGATTAAGCCACGCCCACATTCCTCCTGTAGAATGAACTGGTTCTTTACTGGTTTAGGATCAACGCTGCAGTTTGAAACAGTTTCTGCTTCAGCGTCTCTGAGCTGATTAAATGCTGATCAGATCCGTTCAGCTTCTCTGATCAGTGAAGTTAAAACCCAGAATCAATAAACTGCCTTATCATTTCTGCTGTGATTTTGGCTTCAGGATATGACGAGATATCTTGCAGACATTTGTACATTTTTACTTTAGCAGCTTGAATTCACAGCATTTTTAAGAGAACATCTCTAAAGCTTTTAGATATTAAATCCATATTAAACTTACCGTCCAGAAAAATAGTTACCCACTGGTTCTAAAATATGACAATAAAAATACAAAAAAATTATTAATAATAAAAAAATATTTAAAATTACATAAAAAATTACATATTAATTATGTTAAGTGAAAACTTTTGGAAAAATAGAATAACTTTGGCTATAAAATATAATCAGATATTGTTGAAATATTGTGTTTTTATATATTTTGATGCAATATTTGGAACACTAAAGGTCAAGGTATTTATTTATTTATAAACTTAATGCTAATTTTGTAATCTGCTTACACGCACACGCTGCAGCTTACATAACCATGTTTATCTGTGTCTGCCATCAGTCATGCATAAACAGACTGAACTTGATTAGACCCTTCAGGGAGGAAACAGACTGCAGAAGATGAAAGATAAACTCTTTGCCCTCTTGGTTCCATCCATCAGGAGCTCAGTGGGCCGGCGCTGAACGATGAATGTAACTCTGGTTCTGATCCATTTGGATGGCGTGTGGCTTGTAACATATGATCATTTTTTGGCATTAAAGCCTGTTTTATTTAACCAAATCTAATTATTTCTCAAGGTAATTTACACTCAGGGGTTCTGGTCGGGTCCAACTGGTTAATGGACCTGGTGTAGCTCAGAGGGGAAAATGGATGAACTGCAATATATCCAAAAGGAAAACTTAGAAAACTTCAAATAAAATATTAATGTACATGGAAAGGTCATAAAAAACTTTTAGTACAAACTGACTAATCAATATATTTAATCAATTTCAATCAATCAAGTTTATCTGTGTAGCACATTTCAGCAACAAGGCAATTCAAAGGGCTTTACATCAGTGTTTCTCAAACTTTTTCATCCCATTTAACCCATTTAACAAATGATCAAAAGAGTTAATGGCCTGATCTGGTTAAACATCTTCATATAAAATTCAACCTGAAGTGAAAATTTCACATCTGGTTGTTTTCTCTGTTCATCCTAATGAGAAGAGTGGTAAATGGTAAATGTGACGATAAAACCACCAACACGTCTATCTGGGCATTTTGAATTATTTACAGATTCTGAAAGTGTTGAAACTTTCTAATGATGTCAAACACATGGAGATAAAACTTGTTCTTTACTGCCAAGTGTTATGTGCATTAATGTCATGAAGGGCTATTTGTTATGTTCCGGGGTTCTTGTTATGTTTCTTCTTAGTTTCTTTGTGGAGTTTTGCTGCGTGTTCTTGCTTTTCTCCACCACTAGATGGCGCCAGATCCATTCCGTCGGAGGGCGTGGATGACGTCACCTGCACACCTGATGCGAGTTTAGCTCGTCAGCGGGATGTTCAAGAGGAGCTGACTGCCAGTAACGGCACCTCTGAGCCCCTAGAGCTTGTCTCTGTGTTCTTGATCTGGTCCTAGTGATTGTTTCCTTGTTGCTTCTCCTACCTTCAGGTGATCCTCCTGACGCCCTGGATCCACTCTATGCTGATCCTTCCTGGCTTTTTCATCAAGCTTTTCCTCGTGACGCCATGGAACGTATCCACTTGTTGCCCGAGTTCCCAGACTCACCTTCTCCATGTGGCAGCAACTTCCTCCAGTCGCACCGCTCCTCTGTACCCACTGATCCTGAGCCTACCTGTCCACTCTTTGATGTACTTCCCCGTTGCCTCCTGGATTCCCGCTGACAACACACCGACCACCTGGAACCATGGAGAGACTGAGACCTCGGACATTGCAGTTACCCTCTTACACCTCAAACCTACTGATCACAAGTAAGATGTGTCCGTTTCACTCACTACATTGTCATTTCCCACGACCCTGAACTCACCACCTTACTCTACTTCTCTAGTGAGCCGTTTGTTCCCTGAACCTCCCTCCCTCCCTGGACCTGACCTGAGCCTCCATAACCAAACCAGCAGTGTTCCAATAAACTTATTTTATTATGCAAGTTTACAGTTTTCTTTCATAAATATAAAAGTTCAAACTTTCATATTTATCTCCTGTGTTGTGTTCTGCATGTGGGTTTGAATACACATCCATCATGACACTATTTGTGATTTAGAAAAATAAACTTGAGCAGAAAAAACAAATGAAATATGAAAATAATCCACCCATTCCTACCAGTTGTATTTAATTAATTTACTGATTAAATGAAATAAAAACAGTCATTGCAGATGTGTAAGCAGAGCATCATTCATTAACAAAAACAGAGCAGTTCACACTAACTGAGTAGAGTCCGACTGCATGGAGCCGTTCAAAAGGAATCCAGTCGCTAGTGAACGACACATCAACACTCAGCAGCCAAAACTCTCTTTCCTCTGATCATATAATATTCCTGGAGTTTTCTTTCCTCCAGCACCTGCAGCTTTTCCTTCATTTTAAGTGGCTCAGTTTCTTTTGTCCTTTAGTAGCAGATCTTCACTTGGCCTCCTGCCAAATGAAGATTGTAGCTTTAAAGATGAACAGTGAAGTTTATTGGGAGTAAACCCTGAGTTTCACCGTGACAGCAAACATGCAAACATGTAAGCTATGAACCAAACTCTTACAACCGTTTGAAAACTAAAAATAATGTTCACCACTAAAAATATCGACTGACTGAAAAAAACTATACCATATTAATATACTGAAAAAAATTAAAATTAATATCCTAAGTATGTTAAATTTTAACATACTTTAGCATACTTAAGTCAGATTAATATTTCAAGATCTCTTAGGATTAGTTAACTTAAAGTGACATTTTGGAACAACTAATTTTGTGCTTAATAGTATTTAAATTGTATTAAAGCACAATTTAAAGAGCACTAAATGTTAAAAGTCCGTCCGTTCGTGTAGCACTACATTACCCATGATGCATCTGTTCATTTTGTAGTTCCAATTTCACTGAGCTCAGCAAGTCGTTTTCTGTGCTTCTGTGGCATAAAAATATCATCCACCATCAATCCTCCTTTAATACCGTGTTTATAAAACCTGCGTTCGTTTTATCATGCAAGTTTACAGTTTTCTTTCATTTCTGACATTTGTGTTTATGTCAGTTATTATCCAGGAGGTGAATGTTCCTCGTGTTTCTATGGCTACCAATAATCCAAGAGTTTATTTATAACAACTGAAGTTATTATATATTGTTGTTATAGTATTATATGAGGTTATTTACCGTTAATTCATATTTTCTGATGGTTTCGTCATTTGTATGTTTATTGCGTTTGACCGATAATTAATGTGTGGTGTTATGCTGCCCTCCAGTGGATGTCTGTGATACTACAGGCCATTTTCATCCTGTATCTGTTTAGCCGTTTTCCCCCGCATGGCTATCAGTATGCACCTTTATTGTTTCTTCTGTTTCAGATAACCTCACACACATACATCCTAAAAAAACATATAAGCACTTTGTTATTATCTCCAACTCACCATCTGTACCATCATCTCACATGTACCTGCTATTAGTCCATCAATAAACCTTCTAAGCTGCGTCAGTGGAGTTGATCTATTCCTTCTGACTGAGGAAGATTCAGTTGAGGAAAAATCTGAATTAGTACATATTAGATGCTCACAGTCTTCTACACTAAATGTACTTCAATGTACATTTTTTTGGACAACTTAAGTTAAACTTAGTATACTTTAAGTATTTTTGCTTTATGTAATATAAACATGCTTGATTAGTATATTTTTAGTGTACTATTTTTGTGATTGAATTACATTTAAAATATGCTTAGAATGTGTTAGAATAATTATGTTTTGTTATCATTCTTACATTGGTAGTTATAATAGATTTAGTATTCACATCCCTGAGAAAAGCTTTCATACTTGTTAGACCTTGAAGCTGCAGCCATTTGTATCTTCGGGATACTCCTATCTGCCTCCCTCCACATTCCTTTTCTACTTTCTACTTTGTAATAAAAGAGAAGCCCGAACAAAGGGTCTTCAGAGCGCTCAGTGAACGGCTTGAAGCAGCAGTTTGCTGGTTCTCTCCTTTTGCAAAAGCTTTCATAAAATTCACTTGCGTTGTCTGTTTGTTCTTCTATTTAGATCACATGTGTCAAACTCACGGCCCGCGGGCCAGACGTGGCCCGCCATGTCATTTTATGTGGCCCGCGAGAGCTTAAAAGTTTTGAGTATCTAAAAATAAATACCAAAAAATAAATTAAGAGTGTGCTTTGACCAAAAACTAAATTTCCCACAATGTCTTTCTACCTCGGTAGGCAGTGTTCCCACATCCATGCCAACAAGTGGAATTGAGATATAAATAATGATCCCAAAATGTCCAGAAAGAGAAAAGTTGATGCAGACGGAAGACTGTTTCAAGAAAGATGGGAAGGCGAATACTTGTTTGTGCTTCAAGGAGAAAGAGCAGTATGTGTTTTGTGTCGGTTGTCAAAGAGTACAATCTGCGTCGACATTTTGACACCAAACACGGAGCTAAGTAGGCTAAAGCTAGCCTTCAAGAAAAGCAACAAATTGCCCAAGAATTAAAAGGCAAACTGCGGTCGCAGCAGTTTGTTCATGAAATCCACAGCCAAAAATGAGGCCACTAGCAGTGAAAGTTAGCTTCATTGTGGCTGAAGAAATCGCCCACGCTTCCAAGTCTTTTTCAGAGGGAGCGTTTTTGAAGCCGTGCATGCTGAAGGCCTGAGCAGGTGTGTCCCGACCAGTTACAGACTTTTAAAAATGTCAGTTTATCAAGAAACCATCGCGAACCGAGTGAAGGAACTAGCAGAACATCCTACAAACACAGCTGACCGAGGAGACGCGCAGCTACACAGCTTTTTCATTAGCTGTTGATCAAAGCACAGATATCAGACACAGCGCAGTTATCAATTTTTATTAGAGGCATAAAGTCGGACCTCTCTATCACTGAGGAGCTGTTGGCTGCAATGCATGGGACCACGATGGGACAGGACATTTTTGATGCGGTGGAGAAGTCCGTAGGTAAAAATGCATTGCAGTGGGAAAACTTGGTGGGATTAACTACAGACAGTGCACCGGCAATGTGTGGAGGAAAAGTGGGCTTGGTTGGACTAATGAAGAGGAAAATGCAAGAAATGAACTGTCACCTCTCTGATGACGTATCATTGCATTATCCATCAAGAAGCTTTGTGTGGGAAGGTGCTGGGGATGGAGGACATTGTGACCACAGTCATGAAAACATTCATTCGGGCCTGAATCACCGGCAGTTCCAGCAGTTTACTGGAGATGGGCTCGGAACACGGGGATGTGCCGAACCATACAGAAGTACGGTGGCTGAGTAGGAGCAAAGTCCTCAAGCGATTTTTTGAGCTCAGGGAAGACATTGCTCTTTTTATGCAGAGTAAAGGAAAACTCATGTCTGAACTATCAGATCCAAAGTGGCAGTGTGACTTGCTGTGTTGTGTGACATAACCGACCATCTCGCCCAGCTGAATCAGAAGCTGCAGGGACGCAAACAAGTCATCACGCGGCTTTCCAGTGTAAATTGGACATATGGATGCGGCAAGTGAAACAGGACAATCTTGTCCACTTTCCTGTTTGTCAGAGCATGTCAGCCTCGTTTCCCGAGACTTTTTCATGTGCTCAGTTAGCTACCAAAGTGAGCTGGTTAGAGACTGAGTTTCAACAGTCTTTAACTTCAACAGTCTGGCTTTGACATCTTTTGCCAATCCTTTCACCACTGATGTCTGCACTGCACCCCAACACCTTCAGATGGAGCTAAATGAGCTTCAAAGCGACAGTGGCCTGAGAGCAAAGTTCCAGGATGCTGCAATCCAGAACTTTTACCGTCTGATGCCTTCTGGTTTGATGCCACAGCTTCGACTTCAAGCTGCCCGTGTTCTGTCCATGTTGGAAGCACCTATCTGTGCAAACAGTTTTTTTCCATAATGAATCTGAACAAAAACAAGCACAGATCACGCCTCATAGATGACAACCTCCATGCTGTTCTACGCATTGCCTCAGCACAGGACCTGAAGTCAGACATTAACACACTGGCAACGGAAAACGGTGTCAGACATCTGGTCAGAAAAACACAGCTTAGCATTTTTTTGAAAACTAAAATATAATAAAATGTAATTCAACCAAGAAGAAGAAAGTTAAACTGTGTGCAATTTAATGATTGTGCTTCCATTTTGTTTTGTGTTTATCATTTTTCAGAACATGATCAATCGATAGTAGAGAGAGAATCCACTTGGTGTGTTCAAGGACAGGCAGCATCTCCTCATCAAAGACTAAACAAAAAACTTGAGTAATATAGCTGTGAACTGAGTCAACCTTTATTTTGGTATTTTTAGTTGATTCCATTATTTATGTATAGCTGCTGTTGTAATTATTTAATGTTTGCAGGTCTTATGTGTGTATGCAGGCAAATTGTTGTCATCAAACCATCAGTTGGATGCAAGGCTGTGTGGAGCCTTTTTTGTAAAATGCTACATGTGTCATACATGTTCTTTGCAGCTCAGTGTTAGGATGTCTTCAAAGCTATTTGACTATTGTTATTTTTCTTTATTCACTTGGACAGTTTGATCCTTCATTGATGGAGTTATGTGGGTTTTTATAAGCTGACAAAATTTAAAAGGATTTATGTTCGAGCAACAAGCAAACATGTTTTCTATGCAACTGTAATTGTCACTTGAATAAGTTATAATAAATAATGAGTTATTTAACATTAAGGAGTAGTTGCATTTATTTTACATTACATTCGATTACATTTAGTTACATTTATAAGTTACATCTGGCCCTTTAAGACAGCCATTATGCTGATGTGGCCCTCAGTGAAAATGAGTTTGACACCCTGGTGTAGAGAATGTGAGTTTCACATCATTTTGTGTGATCAGATTCTTTTAAATGTGATTTGCAGAAATACCTCCTGTTTCGACAAAAAATAAAAAGATACAACAGAAGATGAATATATATTATCAAACAGTGAAACAGTGATTACTCTCAACCACTTCTCAAAAATAATGGGTTATATGGTATAAATCATTTGGAATATATATTTTGTAGTCTCATGTTTCTGAAATGGAAAATTATCTATACTTTTTTTTACCCTGATGTATTGAAAGGAAGAGGGCGGGGTTTATGTCTGATCTGAGACCATCATGACAGCAGAGTTCACATCATGAAGAGGAACAATGGAGGGAACATTTCAGCTGTGGCTGCTCAGTAAGTACAGAGTCACTTCACTTGAGTTCAAGTGTTTTAAGAAATCATACACATTTACTGTAAGACAGCAGAAACGTGTAGAGGTTAGTGAATGTTGAGTACTTTGTGGTGAACTTCTTCTCATCTATTAGTTCTGGCTTTATGTGACAGATAAACCATCCACAGTGATCTGTAAACCAGGTAGAAGTTACTGTGCATGTCTTGTTGTGAGGCTGAGAGGCGACTCAGACAATGTTGAATAAAGTATTGAAATCTCAGAGTCCAGTAAAAGTAGAGGTTTCTCTCCAAAATATGACTTTGGTAAAAGTAAAAGTCACTGATTGAAATGTTACTGGAGTTAAAGTCTTAAAGTATCTGAAATGTCTTGTACTTAAGTATGAAAATTACTGTAAAAATGGATGAGCTCAAGTAATGTAATGAAAAGTAAAAAGTAAAACAAGGTAAATGCAGTTTGAATGACATTTTTTATATTTTGGTAAACTTGTTAAATACACTTAAAATAATGAACACAACCAAGTGCAGGCAAAATAAAACCTGCTAATAGATAAACCTGCAGGAATCATTTAGTTAAGAAAATTAGGAGCTTTACCTAAACCACAAGGTTAACTTAACCTACTTTAGATTAACTTGACCTGCTTTAGATTAACTTAACCTGCTTTAGGTTAACTTAACCTGCTTTAGGTTAATTTAACCTGCTTTAGGTTAACTTAACCTGCTTTAGCTTAACTTAACTCACTTTAGGTTAATTTAACCTGCTTTAGGTTAACTTAACCTGCTTTAGGTTAATTTAACCTGCTTTAGGTTAACTTAACCTGCTTTAGATTAACTTAACTCATTTTAGGTTAACTTAACCTGCCTTAGGTTAACTTAACTTGCTTTAGGATAACTTAACCTGCTTTAGGTTAATTTAACCTGCTTTAGGTTAACTTAACCTGCTTTAGTTAATTTAACCCGCTTTAGGTTAACTTAACCTGCTTTAGGTTAATTTAACCTGCTTTAGGTTAACTTAACCTGCTTTAGCTTAACTTAACTCAGTTTAGGTTAATTTAACCTGCTTTAGGTTAACTTAACCTGCTTTAGGTTAATTTAACCTGCTTTAGATTAACTTGACTCACTTTAGGTTAACTTAACTTGCTTTAGGTTAACTTAACCTGCTTTAGGTTAACTTGACCTGCTTTAGATTAACTTAACCTGCTTTAGGTTAACTTAACCTGCTTAAGATTAACTTAACCTGCTTTAGGTTAACTTCACCTGCTTTAGGTTAACTTGACCTGCTTTAGATTAACTTAACCTGCTTCAGGTTAACTTAACTCACTTTAGGTTAACTTAACCTGCTTTAGATTAACTTAACCTGCTTTAGATTAACTTAACCTCCTTTAGGGTAACTTAACCTGCTTTAGGTAAACTTAACCTGCTTTAGATTAACTTAACCTGCTTTAAGTTAACTTGACCTGCTTTAGGTTAACTTGACCTGCTTTAGGTTAACTTAACATGCTTTAGGGTAACTAAACCTGCTTTAGGTTAACTTAACCTGCTTTAGATTACTTAACCTGCTTTAGGTTAACTTAACTCACTTTAGGTTAATTTAACCTGCTTTAGGTTAACTTAACCTGCTTTAGCTTAACTTAACTCACTTTAGGTTAATTTAACCTGCTTTAGATTAACTTAACCTGCTTTAGGTTAACTTAACCTGCTTTAGATTAACTTGACCTGCTTTAGGTTAACTTAACCTGCTTTAGATTAACTTAACCTGCTTTAGTTTAACTTGACCTGCTTTAGGTTAACTTAACTTGCTTTAGGTTAACTTGACCTGCTTTAGGTTAACTTAACCTGCTTTAGATTAACTTAACCTGCTTTAGATTAACTTAACCTGCTTAGGTAAACTTAACCTGCTTTAGATTAACTTAACCTGCTTTAGGGTAACTTGACCTGCTTTAGGTTAACTTAACCTGCTTTAGGGTAACTTGACCTGCTTTAGGTTAACTTAACCTGCTTTAGGTTAACTTGACCTGCTTTAGGTTAACTTGACCTGCTTTAGATTAACTCAGTGCTTCTCAAATAGTGGGGCGGGCCCCCTTTGGGGGGCGCGGTGCGATACCTGGGGGGGCGCGTGTGATCCTGGGGAACAGGCTTTTTTTTGGCCGAACTAGTATAAAGTGTAATTGCGCACAGTAGGCGGCAGTGGCGCTCTCATTGTTACGTCTGTCACGTTTGCGACAGTGCAACATTTTACGACTTACAAGACAACAGGTTTGCCTTGGTTAGCAGTGTTAAGTCAACAAAAAGCTCAGACTGCGTTCTGTCTATGGCCTCCGTTATTCAACCACCCCCAACACGACCAAGTTTTTACCAGGGATGAAAAGAACAGCGGACAGAGACAAAGATAATGAGACAACAGAAAGTCAACCGAAAGCTAAGAAGAGGAAATACGACGAAGCGTATTTAGCGCTTGGCTTCACTGTGACTACAGTTGGAGAAGAGGAAAGACCGCTGTGTTTGCTGTGTCTAAAAATGCTCGCAGCGGACAGCATGAAGCCAAATAAATTAGCGCGTCACTTAAATACGTTACATCCCAATCACGCCGATAAGCCGGTAGAGTTTTTTCAGCGAAAACGTCCTGAATATTGCCAACAGTCATCCCGCTTTGTGAAAGCTACTTCAGTAAACCATCGAGCGCTGCTAGCATCATATAAGGTGGCGTACCAAATTGCGCAGTGCAAAAAGCCCCACACCATAGCAGAGGAGCTGATACTGCCTGCAGCAGTAGACATGGATAGTCACGGTGGGGAGTGGGGGGCGCGAATAGTTTTCTTCTTGATATGGGGGGCGTAACGGAAAATAATTGAGAAGCACTGGGTTAACTTAACTCATTTTAGGTTAATTTAACCTGCTTTAGGTTAACTTGACCTGCTTTAGATTAACTTGACCTGCTTTAGGTTAACTTAACCTGCTTTAGGTTAACTTAACTCACTTTAGGTTAATTTAACCTGCTTTAGGTTAACTTGACCTGCTTTAGATTAACTTGACCTGCTTTAGGTTAACTTAACCTGCTTTAGGTTAACTTAACTCACTTTAGGTTAATTTAACCTGCTTTAGGTTAACTTGACCTGCTTTAGGTTAACTTAACCTGCTTTAGATTAACTTGACCTGCTTTAGGTTAACTTAACCTGCTTTAGATTAACTTGACCTGCTTTAGGTTAACAGATAACCTAAAGCAGGTTAAGTTAACCGTTAACTTAACCTGATTTAGGTTAACTTGACCTGCTTTAGGTTAACTTAACTCATTTTAGGTTAATTTAACCTGCTTTAGGTTAACTTGACCTGCTTTAGATTAACTTGACCTGCTTTAGGTTAAACTTAACCTGCTTTAGGTTAACTTAACTCACTTTAGGTTAATTTAACCTGCTTTAGGTTAACTTGACCTGCTTTAGATTAACTTGACCTGCTTTAGGTTAACTTAACCTGCTTTAGGTTAACTTAACTCACTTTAGGTTAATTTAACCTGCTTTAGGTTAACTTGACCTGCTTTAGGTTAACTTAACCTGCTTTAGATTAACTTGACCTGCTTTAGGTTAACTTAACCTGCTTTAGATTAACTTGACCTGCTTTAGGTTAACAGATAACCTAAAGCAGGTTAAGTTAACCGTTAACTTAACCTGATTTAGGTTAACTTGACCTGCTTTAGGTTAACTTAATTCAATTTAGGTTAATTTAACCTGCTTTAGGTTAACTTAACCTGCTTTAGATTAACTTGACCTGCTTTAGGTTAACTGAACCTGCTTTAGGTTAACTTGACCTGCTTTAGGTTAACTTAACTCACTTTAGGTTAACTTAACCTGCTTTAGATTAACTTAACCTGCTTTAGGTTAACTTGACCTGCTTTATGTTAACTTAACCTGCTTTAGATTAACTTAACCTGCTTTAGGGTAACTTAACCTGCTTTAGGTTAACTTGACCTGCTTTAAATTAACTTGACCTGCTTTAGGTTAACTTAACTCACTTTAGGTCAATTTAACCTGCTTCAGGTTAAATTAACCTGCTTTAGATTAACTTGACCTGCTTTAGATTAACTTGACCTGCTTTAGGTTAACTTAACCTGCTTTAGATTAACTTGACCTGCTTAAGGTTAACTTGACCTGCTTTAGGTTTACTTGACCTGCTTTAGGTTAAATTAACCTGCTTTAGATTAACTTGACCTGCTTTAGATTAACTTGACCTGCTTTTGATTCACTTGACCTGCTTTAGATTTACTTGACCTGCTTAAGGTTAACTTAACTCACTTGAGGTTAACTTAACCTGCTTTAGATTAACTTGACCTGCTTTAGATTCACTTGACCTGCTTTAGATTTACTTGACCTGCTTAAGGTTAACTTAACTCACTTTAGGTTAACTTAACCTACTTTAGATTCACTTGACCTGCTTTAGATTCACTTGACCTGCTTTAGGTTAACTTGACCTGCTTTAGATTCACTTGACCTGCTTTAGATTAACTTGACCTACTTTAGGTTAACTTAACCTGCTTTAGATTAACTTGACCTGCTTTAGGTGAACTTGACCTGCTTTAGATTAACTTGACCTTTAGGTTAACTTGACCTGCTTTAGGTTAACTTAACCTGCTTTAGGTGAACTTGACCTGCTTTAGATTAACTTGACCTTCTTTAGGTTAACTTAACCTGCTTTAGGTTAACTTAACCTGCTTTAGGTTAACTCAACCTGCTTTAGGTTAACTTAACCTGCTTTAGGTGAACTTGACCTGCTTTAGATTAACTTGACCTGCTTAGGTTAACTTAACCTGCTTTAAGTTAACTTAACCTGCTTTAGGTTAAATTAACCTGCTTTAGATTAACTTAACCTGCTTTAGGTTAACTTAACTCACTTTAGGTTAAATTAACCTGCTTTAGGTTAACTTAACTCACTTTAGGTTAATTGAACTTGCTTTAGATTAACTTAACCTGCTTTAGGTTAAATTAACCTGCTTTAGATTAACTTGACCTGCTTTAGCTTAACTTAACTCACTTTAGGTTAATTTAACCTGCTTTAGGTTAACTTAACTCACTTTAGGTTAATTGAACTTGCTTTAGATTAACTTAACCTGCTTTAGGTTAATTTAACTTGCTTTAGATTAACTTAACCTGCTTTAGGTTAAATTAACCTGCTTTAGATTAACTTGACCTGCTTTAGCTTAACTTAACTCACTTTAGGTTAATTTAACCTGCTTTAGGTTAACTTAACTCACTTTAGGTTAATTGAACTTGCTTTAGATTAACTTGACCTGCTTTAGGTTAATTTAACTTGCTTTAGATTAACTTAACCTGCTTTAGGTTAAATTAACCTGCTTTAGATTAACTTAACCTGCTTTAGCTTAACTTAACTCACTTTAGGTTAATTTAACCTGCTTTAGGTTAACTTAACTCACTTTAGGTTAATTGAACTTGCTTTAGATTAACTTAACCTGCTTTAGGTTAAATCAGTGCTTCTCAATTATTTTCGGTTACGCCCCCCCTAGCAAGAAGAAAACTATTCGCGCCCCCCACTTCCCACCGTGACTATCCATCTCTGCATAACATTTTTTCCTTATTAACATTTTTTTTGCTGAAAAAACTCTAGCGGCTTATCGGCGTGATTGGGATGTAACGTATTTAAGTGACGCGCTAATTTATTTGGCTTCATGCTGTCCGCTGCGAGCATTTTTAGACACAGCAAACACAGCGGTCTTTCCTCTTCTCCAACTGTAGTCACAGTGAAGCCAAGCTAAATACGCTTCGTCGTATTTCCTCTTCTTAGCTTTCGGTTGACTTTCTGTTGTCTCATTATCTTTGTCTCTCTCCGCTTTTCTTTTCATCCCTGTGAAAAACTTTTCATGTTGGGGGTTGTTGAATAACGGAGGCCATAGACAGAACGCAGTCGGAGCTTTTTGTTGACTTAACACTGCTAACCAAGACAAACCTGTTGTCTTGTAAGTCGTAAAATGTTGCACTGTCGCAAACGTGACAGAAGTAACAATGAGAGCGCCACTGCCGCCTACTGTGCGCAATTACACTTTATACTAGTACGGCCAAAAAAAGCCTGTTCCCAGGATCACGCCCCCCCCAGGTATCGCATCGCGCCCCCCAAAGGGGGCCCGCCCCACTATTTGAGAAGCACTGGGTTAAATTAACCTGCTTTAGATTAACTTGACCTGCTTTAGGTTAACTTAACCTGCTTTAGGTTAATTTAACTTGCTTTAGATTAACTTAACCTGCTTTAGGTTAATTTAACTTGCTTTAGATTAACTTAACCTGCTTTAGGTTAACTTAACCTGCTTTAGGTTAACTTAACCTGCTTTAGATTAACTTAACCTGCTTTAGGTTAACTTAACTTGTTTTAGGTTAACTTAACCTGCTTTACAACTGAACCAGCTTCTTAGTAAACCCTTCAGGACAGAAAATACAAAGTTTCTATAAGCCTCAAGTTTTCCCTTTCAGTAAGGTCAGTGCTGAAAATGAGAAAAATAAATAGTCAGTACAGAAAATGTGGCCAACATGAAGAGAAAAACCCGTTAGGATTCCTCTACTTCACACACTATAGGTGCAACAACTGGTCATTATGCAAAAGAAAAAGAATTGGGAGGGAAATGCAGCTTATTGACATCTGAAGAGGGAGAGATTTTAGTTAACTTGGTGTTTAATGGGAGAAGGAAACAGACCTCAGTGAAGCTGAACCCCATCTACTCAAATAATCCAGCAAATACTCTGATTGGTTAGTGCTCCGTTTGTGCCGTTAAAATGTTCGTTTGTGACTTCCGGCCGGAACACCGTAAAGATGGCTGCTCATTAGAGAGTCTCCCCAGACAACCGGAGAAATTATAGATTTACTCCCATTTATCTGAGTAATATTACCCTGCGAAAGCCAATTAGAGGGGGTAAGACGACAACAAAGCCCAAACGACAATATAATTAGAAGAGAGAGGACGAAAAACTTCACGAACAGGTATAGCTAACGAATGATAGCCTGAAGCTAATAAGACGGAATGGCTAGCCTGGAAATTTTACTAGAAGAGCTGAGAGGGTTCCGCCAGGAAACCAAGGAACAACTCTCGACTATTAAGGAGGAAATACAAAAGCGAACGCAAGGATAAGTGAAGTAGAGGAGCGGTTGGAGAAGACGGAGGAGCGAACCCAAAACACGGAGGAAGTGGTAGCCGAGTTGCTAAAGCTACACAAGAATCTGGAAGATAAGCTGGTAGACCTAGAGAGCCGCTCCAGCAGGGAGAACGTCAGGATCTATGGTGTTCCAGAGGGGTCTGAAAAAGACTGTGAGTCCGTGGCTGCTTTGTGGAAACTTTACTTAAAGAGGGGCTCGGTCTGGAAGACAGCGGGCCAGACATGCAGATTGAACGGGCCCATCGGGCGCTGGGCCCGCAGCCGCCAGAGGGCGCGCCGCCACGGTCCATCGTTGTGAAATTTCTGAGTTTCAAATATAAAGAGCTGTTGCTACGGAAGGCTTGGCAGCGAAAAGGATTGTGTGGCGTGAGAAACAAATAAATTTGGATCATGATTACCCACCAGCCATCCTCAGAAAGCGCAGAGAGTACGCCGAGGTTCGGAGGGTCCTGAAAGAGAACGGGGTTCCGTTTCAGACGCTCCTCCCGGCGAGGCTTCGAGTGAAACATAAAGAAGGAACCAGAACCTACGACACCATAGAGGAAACCACCGAGGACCTGGCTAAAAAGGGCTACAAAGTTAAAGTCATCAGGTCTCCAGCTTCTCTGAAGGAGCAGATCGAGCGGCTGTCCTGGAGCAGAACGGATGGGAGAAAACAGAAAGGCTCCTCCGGTTCTACAAGAGGAGAAAACTACAAAGAGAGGCTCCAGGCCTTCAGAAGAACATCTCCACCTTCGACCTGAGAACTGAAGGATCCATCATGTTCCCTCCTTGGTTGTTCCTCTCAGAGATAAGTGTACAGAGAACTGTTGTAAGGATGATGGGATTTTAAAAAAGGTTGGTTTGGGGTTTACTCTTATTTGGGCTGCTGCCACCTCTAAGGGCCCTACTTAACAATATGGGAGGTTTTTCCCTTCTGGGCCCCTTCCAAGAGGCCCGACAGGGGTCTTGTTAACAGACCCCTGCCTTGGATGCTGAACATGTTCTGTTTTTTCATGGTTCCTGTTAATATGTTAGTTTCTGGTTCTCCT
This sequence comes from Poeciliopsis prolifica, assembly GCF_027474105.1. Taxonomy (NCBI): domain Eukaryota; kingdom Metazoa; phylum Chordata; class Actinopteri; order Cyprinodontiformes; family Poeciliidae; genus Poeciliopsis; species Poeciliopsis prolifica. The sequence continues at coordinate 689,081 of NW_026562503.1, read as the reverse complement.
GTTTATTTTTTGTTTATACTTGTTTTAGTGAGTGGTGGGGGAGTTTCAGGGTCGTCAGTGACATGGAGGAAAAAACTACACAAATGGGGAAGACTCAGTTAAAGGTAGTTTCTTTCAATATAAATGGTATAAATAATCCGATTAAGAGATGGAGAGTCCTATCCAAACTCCGGAAAGATAAAGTTCAGATAGCGATGCTGCAGGAAACTCACCTAGATGATTCTGAACATGCCAAACTGAACAAGATGGGGTTTAAATCTCTCTATTTTTCTTCCCACGGCACCGGAAAACAAAGAGGGGTTGCAATTTTAATATCAAGCTCTTTGTGCTATGAACATGTTGCAGAACATAAAGACAGGGAGGGTCGTTATATTTTAATTACAGAAATAATAGATGGCATCTTGATAAGTCTTCTTAATGTCTACGCCCCACCGGGTAGTGACTGGTCTTTTTATAAGAAAATACTTGAATTAGCGGCAACAAAGAGTCAGGGTGTGGTAATCTGTGCTGGGACCTTAACACTAGGTTAAACCCAGATTTGGACTCATCAAATGGGAAAACAAACTCAAAACATATCAGTAAAAGAATGAAAAATATGCTGGATGAACTGGGATTAGTGGATGTATGGAGGAATAAGAACCCAACTAGTCGTGACTACACACATTATTCCTCTACTCACAATGTATACTCACGAATAGATTATTTCTTCATGTTTAAAAAAGATGTGCATAGATTAAAAAGTTGGGAAATCGGATCTAGTCCCATTTCAGATCACAGCCCAATCTATATCTCCCTTCAACTGGCTGAAAAGAGCAGATCTACGCTCTGGAGGCTGAATACAAATTTACTAAATAGTACAATCTTTAAGGAGAATATAAAAACTGAAATTAAACAATATTTGGAAGAGAACAATAATAACGAGGTGGGTCCGGCGATACTTTGGGATGCCCTAAAGGCGGTAGTCCGGGGAAAAATAATAGCTTTTTCATCCAATGAAAAGAAAATTAGACAACAAAAACAAGTTCAATTGGAACTGGAACTAAAAGAACTCCAGAAAGAACACTCCAAAACCTTCAAGAGGGCAACAAGATCTAAAATTGAAATGGTTAAAAAAGAACTGAACAATTTAAACATGCAAGAAATACAAAAGAAGCTTCTCTTCACTAAACAGAAATATTATGAAGCAGGGGCAAAATCTCTGAAGCTCCTAGCATTCAAATTACGAAAACAACAAGCGGATAGAACTATCCACAAAATAAAAATATTTATACAAATAGGGTTGAAACAAGCGTAGAAAATCCATAAATGCTTTGGAGATCTTTTCCAAACTCTATACTCTCAACCCAAACTGAATAATGAACAGCAAATAGATAAGATTCCTCTCCCAACTCTCTCTGCCCAACATTACAGTCGAGCAAAATGAACAACTAATATCAGAAATAAAAAGCAGAATTAAGATCAGTGATTAGAAAGTTGAAAGGTGGAAAATGTCCAGGGACGGATGGGTTTGCACCTGAATGGTACAGAGACATGCAAGACCATTCAGTACCTGTCTTACTAAGAGTTTTCAACAATGTACTGGAAAATAAAATAATCCCTCCCTCATGGAGAGATGCAATTATTTCACTTATTCCTAAGGAGGGAAAGGATAAGTCAGAATGTGGAAACTACTGCCCATAAGTGTGCTAATATTGATTACAAATTATTTACTGCCATAATTGCACAGAGATTGGAAGACATCTTGCCAATGATAATCTCTGTCTGATGAACCAAACAGGCTTCATCAGACAGAGACAGACACAAGATAACATCAGAAAAACCCTGCATATTTTAAATCACGTAGTTAAACAAAAAATAGAGACTATTGTATTGAGTCTGGATGCGGAGAAGGCCTTTGACTCGGTCAGATGGTCCTTCCTTTACAAAGTTATGTCCAAGTTTGGGTTCCACCAGACCATAATAAAAGTAATTGCAGCTTTATACAATAAACCATCGGCCAGGATAAAAATTAATGGAGACTTATCTGACCGCTTCATTCTGGAAAGGGGTACGAGGCAGGGATGCTGTGTTTCCCCACTCCTCTTTGCCCTTTTCATAGAACCGTTAAGTCAGTGGATAAGACAGAGGACGGACATAGCTGGAGTTCTCATGGCATCCGGGGAACAAAAGTTGTCACTTTTCGCAGACGATTTACTGTTAACCATAACAAACATTCTGAACAATGGTATTGTATTGTCTAAACAAGGTGACACAAACTACATAAGAAACAGGTGGATAAAAGAAGGAAATTTATCTATCTCATTGGAAGTCTGGGAACAGATTAACAAATTACACTGGACGACCTCGAGCTCCAATACATGGAGGTTTTTTTGTTGGAAAAACTCCGTTCGATATTTTGTAACTCCAGTTCAGAAAAAACATCGAGGAAGCGGTGACTCATGCTGGAGACTCCGTGGAACCAATGAAGCAAATCATCACCACATCTTCTGAGGTTGTCCGGTGATCAAAGCTTTTTGGGAACAAATATCTTCCCACCTAAATAATATCTTTACTGAAAAAATCCCTTGTAAATGTGAATCCCTATACCTGGGAATCATTTCATTTGATAACTGGACTCCTGAAGATAAAAAACTGCTGTTAGTGCTTCTGGCAGCAGGCAAAAGGACAATCACAAGAAAATGGTTAAAGCCTGAAGCTCCTACAGTTGAAGACTGGGTCAACATTGTACAGGACATTTACATTCTGGAGAAATTGTCCTTTTCTGTTCAAGGTCGAAGGGAATCATTTTTCAGGATCTGGTCAAAATGGACTAACTATGTCAAATCTGTAATTCCTGTGGACTAAAGATGTCTATCACATGCATGTTAGGAGGTGCTGCATAGAATATCCTGGCTCAGGATGGCAAACTAGACTCCTGATTGTGTCTCTTCCCCAACCCAACATGAGTAACCCAGACTGGACCCACTCAGCCCCCCACTCACTCTTCAGTCATGTATGTTCTGTTACTATAAAAAACCTGGATTGGCTTATGTTATTTCTTTGCATATCCCCATTGTGATGGAAGCTACATTGTATATGTAATTTTATCCTGCCCTTCCAAATAAAAAATTTAAATATAAAAAAAAAATGTTCGTTTGTGCAGCTTTGGTTTCCGAGATATTAAAAATTAATTTTTAGGCCATCCAAAATATATACTTTTTAAGATTACAATTACTGAAAACATTGAGTATGACTACATCATACTCAATATTTTGTGTCATGAATTTAGTGTCAGTTGGTCACAAGACAAGAAATCTATTTCCATTAGTTTCTCAGGAGAGTTTGGATGTAAAATTTGTTGACTCTCCCTGAGTGAAACTCTGACTCCTTGAGGAAGGAGGAACCAGAGACCGGCTGGCTGAAATTAGCGTTCATGAATCGGATCAACCTTGAGTTAGACGCCGCTCACACAGGATATTGGAATAGTCAGAATCCAAAGTGAAAACAACTTTGCTGCGTTTGTTTTAACGGCACAAACGAAGCACTTTGGTTTGTTTTGGAGCAAAATGCGGAGATGGTGACTCTGGATGACCTAAAAAATCATTTTAATATCTCAGAAACCAAAGCTGCTCAATCGAACATTTTAACGGCACAAACGGAGCACTGACCAATCAGACTGTTTGCTGGACTTTATGACGTGGTGGGGCGGTGAAACCTGTGCATCCTATTGGTGGAGATGAACAAGCCCAGGCTAACAGGCTTTGTTGCAGTTGATCAGTAGGTTGATCAAAACATTTGCGTTTCTCTCTCGCTTTTTTGTAACCAGTAACTAAACCACACATTGAAAATGTATCGGAGTAAAAGTATGAATTAAGTTCAGAAATGTAGTGAAGTAAAAGTGAAAGTTATCAAACATTTTCATACTGGAGGAAAGTATGAAGTTCTCTAAAATATACTTAAGTAAAGTTGAAGTATTTTTACTTCCTTACTATACAAGTCTGGACTCACATACGTAAAGGCTGAATCTGTAAGAAGAGAAACGGCTGAATAGATGACAGATGAGCTGCAGAAATCAATTACATCACTGGCCTTTTCCATCTAATGTTCATCCATTATGTAAGAGTTTTTATTGAAGCTATGGCTGATCATGCAATATGCTTGGGAGAGACTCCTTTGTGTTTGAATCCAGCTTAGTGGCGCTGCAAGGAACATTTGTGGATTTTGATGAGAAAAGCAATCAACTTTCTGCAAAATATTCTGATGCAGAAGAAAAAAATCTTCCTTAAAACTGTTGATGTTATTAAAGAACCATATCAGTTTTATCCATGGAGATTAAAATAAGTCTGGTTTACTGACATTATTGCTGACAAAGAGTTAAAGTCATTATCATGTCCCAAGCAAACCTTTTTTCTTGTGACATGAGGTCGATTGTACCAAATGAATCAGTTCCCACTGGTTGATCTTGTTCTTTCTGGATATCTCTCTCATTATCTATTTTGTAATTTTTGTAATTCACATCTTTAAGCATGTTTTGCTTAGTTTAGCTGCAGATGTTTGATAGCTTTTAAATGATCTTTTTCTCAGAAAGTATGACAGTGAGCTCAACTGCTATACTGTTCCTCTACTTTTTTCTGATTATCTCAATCTCACTCCTACTGAGAGTTATGAGAGACTAGATCTCTGTCATCCCAGTTCCTCTTGAATTTTAGACAGTGGCGCTGCCTGAAGACCAAAGATGCTCCATATATGTTTCGTTTCAATGTTGCTATCACCTTTCGCTAACATCACTTCTGAACTGATCTTCATCCATTCATCCTCTTCATTTCTTATCTTATCCACCTACTGTTCTTCCTCCTCCAGTGGAAACCTCAGTTTCCCAGGTTTTCTCTACATAGTTTCAGATGCCAATGACATTGTCATTGGAAACTATGAGGATTCACTGAGCTTTCTCTCAGTCGCTAAGCAACAACTTCATGCAGATCTGTCATGTTCTGTGTTCATTTGAGTTTCTGAGTTCTCCCTGTTGTCCTGTCTTCCCCTTTATTGTAGATCAGTTGTTAGATGATTTTCAGTTTATAGTTTCATATATCATTGATTCCATTGCCCCATTTAAAGTAAAGGTTTTGACTGGTAGGAAGAAATCTCCATAGAGAAAAGCACAACAGTTCGATCTGCAAGAGAATTCTGTCTCAGAGCAGAACCAAAATAGAGTAAAAACTCAACTTCACGTTCATAATGACATCTATAAAGAAAGACTATGTAACTATCACTCAACACTAAACATGCAAGGGAGGCTTTCTTTGCAGATGTCATAAACAAAACCATGAACAATGCTGGAGCTTTATTTGCAACAGTTGACAGGCTCACAAACCCTCCTATGACGTTTCCACCTGAATCCAATCTAATGCTGATGGAACAAGTTTTCCAGCTTCTTTTCAGAGAGAAAATCCAAAAAAATCAGAGGATTAATCTGCACATCAACTCTAAAGCCAGAACCATTGCTGAACCCAAACAAGACAAATACAGGAAAAATGACCCATTTTCAACTACTTAATTATAAAACTCTAAAAGAAATTATAAGTCAATTAAGTTCAAGCTCCTGCTGTCTGGATGTCCTAGATCTATAACTCTAGAACATTTCTTTAAGAAAGTCCTGCCTGTTATTGCTACTGATCTGATCCTAATAGTAACTCATCGCTTACATCAGGTGTTTTCCCCCAGGCTTTGAAAACAGCAGTTATCAAACCACTGTTAAAAAGAACAACCTGGACAAATCATACTGCAGAATTACAGGCCGACCTCTGACCTCTGACCTCCCATTCATCAGCAAAGTTATTGAAAAAACTGTAAACAATTAAATAGTTTCCTCATGATGACCAACTGCTTTCACTCTTTCCAGTCTGGTTTTCATGCTCACCACAGCACGGAGACTGGCCTAGTCAAAGTATTCAATGATATCCATATAAATACGGACTGTGGTGCTGGTTCTGGTTCTGGTTCTGTTGGACCTCAGTGCAGCTTTTGACATATTACTGAATGGACTGGAGAGTTGGGTTGGACTCTCTGGTTCGATGATCGACTGGTTTGAATCTTACATAAAGAACAGGGATTACTTTGTTTCAATCGGAAACTTCTCATCAAAGAGGTCAAAGGTCACATGTGGTACCAAGGTTCAATCCTAGGACCCCTCTTATTCAATATTTATATTCTCCCACTAGCTCAGGTCATAACAGGAAATAATATTAGCTACCAAAACTATGCAGATAATACTCAGCTCTACATTATGATGTCACCAGGTGACCTTTGACCCCATTCAATCACTGAATAAATGTTTAGAACAGATAAATGTGTGGATGTGCCAAAACTTTCTCCAGCTGAACAAAACAAAACTGAAGTCATTATTTTTGGACCTAAAGAGGAACGATCTAGAGATATAGATCTAGAGTTATAGATCTAGAGTTATAGATCTAGAGCTATAGAGCTAGAGCTATAGATCTAGAGTTATAGATCTAGAACTATAGATCTAGAGCTATAGATCTAGAACTATAGATCTAGAGTTATAGATCTAGAGTTATAGATCTAGAGCTATAGATCTAGAGTTATAGATCTAGAGCTATAGATCTAGAGTTATAGATCTAGAGTTATAGAGCTATAGATCTAGAGCTATAGATCTAGAGTTATAGATCTAGAACTATAGATCTAGAGTTATAGATCTAGAGCTATAGATCTAGAACTAGATCTAGAGTTATAGATCTAGAGTTATAGATCTAGAGTTATAGATCTAGAGTTATAGATCTAGAGCTATAGATCTAGAGCTAGATCTAGAGTTATAGATCTAGAGCTATAGATCTAGAGTTATAGATCTAGAGCTATAGATCTAGAGTTATAGATCTAGAGCTATAGATCTAGAGTTATAGATCTAGAGCTATAGATCTAGAGTTATAGATCTAGAACTATAGATCTAGAGTTATAGATCTAGCGTTATAGATCTAGAGCTATAGATCTATAGCTCTAGATCTAGAGCTATAGATCTAGAGCTATAGATCTAGAGCTATAGAGCTAGAGTTATAGAGCTAGAACTATAGATCTAGAGCTATAGATCTAGAGTTATAGATCTAGAGTTATAGATCTATAGCTCTAGATCTAGAGTTATAGATCTAGAGCTACAGATCTTTAACTATAGATCTAGAGCTATAGATCTAGAGTTATAGATATAGAACTATAGATCTAGAGCTATAGATCTAGAGCTATAGATCTTTAACTATAGATCTAGAGCTATAGATCTTTAACTATAGATCTAGAGCTATAGATCTAGAGTTATAGATCTAGAGTTATAGATCTAGAGCTATAGATCTAGAGTTATAGATCTAGAGTCAATGGACAGCTTCAGTTTACAACTAAAAACTAGCGATCAGCCTGAAAGCAGTGAGTAGTGATGACCTCTGAACTCAGACCTGAACCTCCAGAGCCACATAAAGACAGTTACAAAGTCGGCCTTCTATCACCTGAAGAACATCTCCAGGATTAGAGGACTAATGTCTCAGCCAGATCTAGAGAAACTCATCCAGGCGTTTATCTTTAGTCGCATTGATTATTGTAACAGCGTCTTCACAGGCCTGTCCAACAGAAACCCTGACTTCCTTTAAATCTCAACTAAAAACCAGCTGATTAGAGTTTGATTATGTAACAATGTTTGTTTATTATATGACTTTGTGTTTTTGTGTTTATGATGTAAAGCACTTTGAAATGCCTTGCTGCTGAAATGTGCTATACTAATAAAATTTGATTGATTTGATTTTGATTTACTCCCAGGTGTATCCTGTTCCCTGATTACCTCCTGTGTATTTAATGTCACTTGTGTCTCAGCATCTCTGTCGGGTCCTAGTCGTTTGCCTGTTCAGTTTCTGCCAGTCTCTTTGTCCATTCGTATCGCCTGCTGCTAACAGTGCTGAGCCTGAGCTTTCTGCCCAACTGTGCTGCTAGGCTGTTGGACTATTTTTGGATTGTGCATTGGACTGTGTCATTTTGGATATTTTCATCATTAAATCATCACTTCATTCATTCTGCCAGGATCGTTCAGCGTCTTTCTCACCACCATTCACCGCAGCACCTGACAAGATCCCTAATATAAAACTCATGTCTCATTATTCTTCACTCTGAATAAATTTCTGTTTTTGCAGATGAAGATCATTTTAATGTAATCACTGTAGAAGCATATTTCATGTTAAACTTTTTTTTCTTTTTGCTTTAAAGTTCTGAATTTCCTGCTGTGGGTCACGACAAATAAAGGTCAGTAATGTGATTTCTCCTCTGGAACTGACAGTTTGCCCTGCATTTTATCCAATATATACATTTGAAATTTTGTGAATTAAAAAAATAGTGGGCAATGAAAATAGTCCATCCATCCATTTTCTCCCTAACGGGTCGGGAGGTGCTGGTGCCTCTCCTGCTGTGTTCTGGGCGAGAGGCGGGGTCACCTGGACAGGTCGCCAGTCTGTTGCAGTGAAAATAGTCCTTATTTAAAATAATTTGTACAAAAACGTCAAATATTTTACAATGTTTGAAAAAGCTCAAAGTTTCAATTAGCTCATTTAATAAGTTCAACATTTTAAAACTACCATGTTACTTATTGATAGTGTGAAATCTCTCAGGTGCATAACTCAGACCGACCTGACCCGGATCTGGCTATTTGCTGGCACAACAACTGGATGTCAGCCAGACTCAGGCCAGATCTGGCAATGATGGGACGTTTTCACCTGAGGCAGGACACACCTGGGCCAGATCAGTCTATACCAAATACGGGCCGGTACAGAAGTAGTTATGTCACCAATTTTACAATTCATTTTCTCATAGGAAATCAATTTTTAAACAAAGTTCTATTTAAAAAAGAAATTATTAAAATTATAACTAATATAAGACCTGTCTAGTGTACCCTGCCTCTCGTCCGGAGAGAAGCACCAAGCACCCCTACCGAGCCCACCAGGGACAAGGGTGTATAGAAAAACGATGGATGGATAATCAGTATAATATTATAACTTGATGCTCCAGCCGTTATTCTGTGTATCTAAATTTCATAAAAGTTTATTGAATGTAAAATGATTTATGTTGCTTTAGTTCTTAATCATTCTCATGTCTAAATATGAGAATATATGAAATGGAAATGCTCTCTGTCTCCTCCTGGTGGTGAATGTGACAAACTGCAGGCTTCAGCTCCGTCTCCATAGTAACGGACTGATAGCTGTTAGCTGTTAGCTGTTAGCTGTTAGCTTCTGGTTGAAGGTCGAACTGAACTCAGTCTGAATGTTTTCATATTTATCTTCTTTGGGGTTTTTTTTTAGCCTACATTAATTATTGATTTTAATCTACTCATAGCTGTGTTTTTCCCTTCACCTATAAATGTTTTTATTCAACAACAGTTGGAAATATTTTATTGGGGGCTGCCCATAGCAATGCATGGAGGCAGTGACTGACTGCCTCCATAACATGGTGCACGTCCATGTTGGTGAACATTCTTGTGATTCTCCACATGATACTTTGTCATTTTCAGGTTGAAATATCATTTTTAACAAAGGGATCAATACTGATCAATAGGTTTATTTATTCTCTCTTTATTGAAGCGGTGAAGCTCAGAGAGGCATGCTGGGCACAGAGGACATGGAAACAGATTCTTCAATATATATGTTGTGTTTCAGATTAGAATTATATAATAAAGAATTATGTTGATATACATTGTGTTTTTATTGATATTACAAACATTAAGTTGTCTGGGATAAAATGGCATTTCCATCTGATGCCTCAATGAATGACGGGCCAGCAGTGGCCCGGTTCTGGTGTGCAAGTTAAAACACTGGACTGGAAAATGTATACTCATATAGATAATCTACTATTTATATTCAATAAGAACATATTAAATATATTAAAAGAAGATATTTGGTAATGGTGAGACTTTCTGTCCACAACAATGAATTCCAAAGGACTAAACTCCTGATTTCTATTATTGCTGGGTCTGGTTTATCTTTCTTTTCTTTTTTTTTTCAATATTTATTTTTCAGTCTCTCCAGTTCATCTGACTGTGAGTCCCAGCAGATCCCAGTTCTTTAGAGGAGAATCAGTGACTCTGATCTGTGAGGATGAAAACAGATCATCTGGATGGACAGTGAGGAGAAACACCAGCACAAGAACATGACTCAGTGTGGAGATGGATGGGGGAAACCAGCTGGTTCTACCTGTTACATGAACTATCTCATCACATATGACACTGGTCTGTACTGGTGTGAGTCCATCAATGGATCGTCCAGCAGCAGCAGCAGCAGCAGCAGCAGCAGCAGCAACAGCTGCAGCAGCAGCTGCAGCATCCAGCTCTCTGTCTCTGGTAAGATCAGACTGTGGAGTTAGTGTTGCTGTGTGGAAATGGATGAAATGCTGTAGTTTGTCTCTGTGTTGAAAGGATCAGTGATCCTGCAGAGTCCTGTCCTCCCTGTGATGGAGGGAGATGACGTCACTCTGAGCTGCAGAGCAAGGAATCCAACCCACAACCTCCCAGCTGCTTTCTATAAAGATGGCTCCTTCATTGGTGATGGATCAGCAGGCAGCATGACCCTCCTCCATGTTTCCAGCTCTGATGAAGGCCTCTATAAATGTAGCATCAGCGGTTCTGGAGAGTCTCCATCCAGCAGGGTCTCTGTCAAAGGTCAGGGGTCAGCAGCTTCTCTGTCTGCGTCATCAGGAGACAAGAAGTAAATGATTCTCTGGTTCATTTCAGGGAGAGTCTCCTCCACTCCTCCTCCTGGTTCATCTTTTCCCTCCATCATATCAGTTGCTGCCATTTTTATCTTCCTGGTTTTGCTCTCATTGATTCTTCTGGTTCTTCTGGTGAGACGATGTTTCTGCAGGAAAACTGAAGGTCAGTCTTCAATAACAGCAATATTTTCATTCATTTCAACATTCTTACAATTTGTAATATTTATTTTTTGCATGTTTTCCTTGTTCAGAAACTCCAGATTGGTTTAATGAACGTTTCTCTAATGAGTTTTGATGTTTGTTCTGTTTCATTTCAGATGAAGGAAAAGATGAAAATGAAATTACATACAGTGACCTGAAATCCTTCAGTAACCAGCAGCAGCCAATCAGAAGCAGCAGAGGTAATTAATCACATCCTGTAGCTCTTATAACTTCTTATTACAAAAATCTAATCTGTCATGTTTTTCATTATCTGCTGCACAGTTGATCATTCAAAAACACAAAATATACGTTTATTACAAAAATAAATGTTATTATGATTTAGTCTCTGCTTCATTGATCTAATCAGAAATCAATCAGAAGCACATTGATTTTCCTCTGATTCAGCTGAATTTTGTCTGTATTCTACTGTATTTATCATCAGATTATTTTCATTCAATAAAACTGACTGTTGTCTGTTTCTCTGCAGATAAACTTCTGCTCTGTAATAATTTTCTTCACTATTTCCAGCTAATAGATCAAGTGTTTTCAGAATTTTACAAATATTGATAAAATTCTGGCAACAGCAGCAGTTTTAATGTGACTGGACAATAATAACATTTATGATTTTACTGATTTGTTGGCAGAAAGGAAAAGACAGAACAAAGAGAACAAAGGGAAAACTGATTGATGGAAACTAATTTTCCATCAATTCTTCATCCTAACTCTTCCTCCTCTTCCTCTCTCTGGCTGTTGACTCGTCCAAATCTTCATCCTTCATCATCAGAAATGTAACAGATTTAGAAAAAAAAGCAACAGAAATGTATTAAACTATGTTTGTCATATTATGACAACCTGCAAACATTTAGCATGTTGAGACTCATATCTATAACATTTCAGCATAAAGGCTGAAACTATTCAACAGATCCAACAATACATTTTAACCAACATGATCTAATTAGATGTAAATATAGAAACAGACATTTTCCAGTCAGTCTGATGGTGTCAGAGTGACTGGAAAGACTCTCATGTCTATTTGTGCCTCATTAACCTTTAATTAAGGGAAGTGAGCAGCTCTGTGGTCTCTGTTCATCACAGATATTCACACATTTACATGTTTGACAGCAACAGCAACAATAAAAGAACTGTTAAAATGATATATAGAGTATTTCTCAGAAATAATGAGTCAGAAAAGTTAGTTTAGTTCTAACAGATCCACTTGTACCTGCAGTAACATTATTTATTGCAGTAATGATATTTATTTATTGCAGTAATAATATTGATATATGTTCTGTTTTCCAGATCCAGCTCTGGTTTCCTCTGCAGTGAGAAGTGGAAACATCGTCTATGGACAGATCAACATCAGAGGGGCTGGAAACCAGCAGAGGATGAGAGGTAGAGACCAAACTGATTCAATCTGGTTGTTTCTAATGTTCAGCTGCAGATTCATATTTTAGTTTTAATATTATTTACGGTGTTTTAATAGTGAGTCTTTAGCTCCTCTCTAACGTTAAACCACCAAACTTCCTGTTTCCAGTGAAGTTTCTCAAGCGGTTAACATGCTGAGTTCACCACAGGAAACGTCTGATGGCTTTATAAATAAAAGCTGCGTTGGTCAAACAGAACCGACCCAGTGCGGTTCTGAAGGTGTCAGTTTATTTCTGTGAACAAGGCGTAACTCAAAGTTCTGCTAACATGTTTTAGAGGAAGTGAGAATCTGTGGTTTATATGGTGGATAAAAACAACCGAACATTTCAAACCTTTTCTGTCATGAAACACGTTCATCAGAACCCAACAGAACCTCTAACTCCCGGTTCTGTTGTTCAGAGATGGATCCGGGTCCAGTTTACTCTGCAGTGAGGACAGCAGACATCAGACCCAACAGAACCAGAGGTACCGACTCTCCTCCACTAAACTTTACTGGTTTTAACCTGCAGACTGGGAACACTGGGAGCAACATGTCTGATGGAATGGAGAACTGAGGAAGAGGAGGAGGAGATCTTCATCTCGTGTCACTTCCTGTTGAAACTTTTTACTTCAGGAAAAATGGAGGAAAACAGAAAGAAAGAAAATCAGGAGAAATTTAGAAACTTCAGGAGAATAAAGAATAAATTAAATAAAATAAAATTCAACTTTACCGTCACAATACAAAGCTATGAAATGCAACCTGAAGAGTTTAGCAAGAGAAGAAAAAATGATGTATAAATGTACAATTCAGGTTTTTATAAACAGGAGTAGATTATAGAGTATAATTAATAGTGCAGGTAATAAGTGGTTGATCAGTCTGTGTGTTGGTGTGTCAGAGGTCAGCCATCATATGTTCAGACGTCAGCAGTTCAGCAGCATGAGAGAGCAGAGAGCAGCACAACGGAGGCTGCGTCCTCTGTCTGCATCCTCTAGGGTCCAGTTCTGGCTCTGTGTGAATCGGTTGGGATCCAGGATGATGATGATGATGGTTATTGGTGCTGATCAATAGAACGTGGCTGCAGTTTTTCTATAGAAACAATAATGACATTTCTAAACATTTATTCTCAGTTTTATTGTTTATGTAAAGATCTGCTAACGATCGATCAATATTCCTATCAAAACATTTTCATGTTATTTAGCTTTAAAACCTGGAGATAAATTTTCCATTAATATTTTTATATAAATTAATATTTTATAAATGTCTCATTAATAAGAGAACATTGTTAATATATTCAGAAAGAACCAGTCGCTATAAATGTTTTATTTTTGTTTTCAGAACCAGAACCAGAACCAGACGTGGTTTACTCTCCAGTCAGAACAACTGATGGACGATAATGGATCAATATGTCTATCAGTTATTTTTATAAGAGAGGAATATTAATGTATTATTATTAAATCATATTGTAACTTTATAATTGAACATGATGCATAAACAAACAGAGACAAAAATAATTTCCAGTTGATTTAATGTTTTATTTTCTTGTGGTTCATAAAAAGATTGAGTTTCTGTTTCCCTCATCAGTGTCATTATTACTGATATTTATGTGTAAAATCATGATATTTGGTTTGTGGATAAATAAAGTTTGTTCCAGTCGATGTTCTGAGGTTCTGATTTTCCGATCTGGTCGACCACCAAGAAAAACAAGAACAAACAAACCGCTGCAGAATAAAGCAGCTTCAGAGGAGACAGGAAACAGGAAGTGAATGTTTGAAAGGTTTAAACTTTAATCTGATGAGGAAACCAGTGAAGATTATTTTATAAAATGTCTCAAATTAAATCTGTTGGTTCCTGATTTTCTTTCTGAGCTGCTGAGTTTTAAACTCCAGGTCATTGAGTCAGGGTCAGGGTTCGGGTCAGGGTTAGGGTCAGGGTCAGGGTCAGGGTCAGGGTCAGGGTTAGGGTCAGGGTCAGGGAATCCAGGTCATTGAATTAATACTGGAAAAGGTGAAACTCAAACTGAATCCAGATGTGAAACCGAATCAATGAGAACAAAGAGTCAGAACTCAACAGGAAGGGAATCAGAATCAGAACCGGTTCTACAGAACCAGAACCAGAACCAGCAGAATTTCCCTCTGAAACTAAAACTCTGATGTTTTTCTGACACCTAGAGGACAGAAAACACATTACAGCAGCTCAGACTGTAGCCATGACATTTTATGATCGTGTTACCTTAATGACAAATTAATGATTGATTGAAAACCAATCATTCAATCGATCAACTTTATTCATGTCATATATTTCAGCAACAGGGAAAATCAAAGTGATTTACATCATAAAAATAGAAATAAAGTTATAAAATAACAGCAGATATTCACTTTATCTATTAATTATATGGATTTTGCTTCATTGATGCATCACAGACTGATGAAATATTAATGAATGAAATATTAATAAACATTTATCCTGAATATGAGATAAAACTTGAATCCTAAACTTTGAGTCCAAATCAAATCTGAAGTTTTTGTTGCTGCAACTGAAGAGTGAATAAAAGCAACATAAGCAGCAAAATAAACTTTAACTAAAGATCTGCAAACAGCAGATGATGCAGAAATCAGAGCAGAATATTAAACACTGAACAGATTATTAGAATAATTACAGGAAATAAAAACTGAATCACCAGGAAACAGGAGAAACTCTGGAGACAGAAGGACAACTGAGGACCCCTAGTGGTAGAAACACCGCATAGACCGGGTCAGAGGTCAGACCGGGTCAGGGGTCAGACTGGACCGGACCGGACTGGACCGGGTCAGAACGGATTCGGTAGATTCAGTCATCAGGTCAAATTCTGCACTGAATGTTGTAACAAAACCTGGAAACTGAACAAAATGGATGGTTTATTCATAAATAAAACTATGATGGTGGTTTTATTTATAAAATCTGAAACATCTTCAGGAAAAAGGACAAAAATAAATAAATAAATAAATGAAGAGATTCAGGTCTTTGTATTCTTCACCTTTTGCTCATCATCAGCATAAACTTGCAGGGGTATGAATAATTATGACCTTATATTTGATCCAGCTTTTGTTTTCATAATAAACTGATAATTATTACAAGATTCTGTGAACTGCTGTTAGAACTAACTTTTAATCTGTTTTCATAAAATGTATTAAAGTCAATATGAACATGATAATAACGCAGCTCTCCGGTAATATCAATGATCCCCAGCAGGGGGCAGCATCTGGTTCACGGCAGAATGGGAAAGAATAGGGAATATTGGAAATTAAATTATAAAAATATAAACATCCAATAAATAATCCAGAATTATTTCACCAGTTAATGCAACCTAAAAAACGCAATTATATTTTCATATGTTTATTTTTCCTTTCATGTTATCCTGATTTCTTCTCTTATCATCTAGAAGTGTTTGGATTTCTGCAGATCCAGAGTCTTCAGTTTATATAGTTTATATAATTAATTATGTTTGTAGTTAAACATTAATTAATTTTCTTCCTCTAAACAGTTTGATTAGACAGTGTGATTGTAATGTCAGTGATGTGCCACCAGGTGGCGCGTTAGGAAGCAGAACCTGATCATTTTCTGTGTTCAGGAGAGAAATATGTCTTATAGATCTGTTGTTTCTGTTGTGTTTAATAAAAAAAATGTTTTATTATTTTTCCAGAATCTGTCTGCAGTTTCTCTTCTGTTGCGTCATCAGAGAAACTGCCATGTCTCCATGGCAACTGGCTCATTTCAGGTGAGCCGCACCTGTCCTGATCCTCCAGCTGAAAACCCAAAGCAGCATGAAGAGACACTACTGCGCCCCCTGGTGGTTAACAGGAGCAGCAGCAACCAAACTGCTGCTGATTGATCCGTTTATTGATCCTTTTCCAGCCGATGATTAGAATAGAAACACTTTGAGTTTCTTTATTTCAGGTAAACAGAAAAAAAAATAATAATAATAATGATGATGATGATAACCCAGATCAGTGCAGCAGGTTATGAAAGATAAATACATTTATAATCCAGAGATGCACTGCAGAATGAAGCAGATTAAGATGTTTGACTCAAATCCATCCACAGGTGATTCAGTAGTTTAACAGGTAAAAGTGGGCGGGGCCTCAGCTGAAGGTTTCATGCAGAAACAGGAAATGGACCAAACTGAGGAGTTAGCTTAGCAGAGCTAATATCTGCTGCTAACAGAACCAAATCATTATTTATTTAAATTTTAAAAACCAAAACAGAGAAAAGAATCTGTTCTGACCCGATTCGATCAATAGATCATTTTCTCCTCACATGTTTTGCTTTATAAGTTGTTATTCTGGACAGTTGATGGTTATTTTTTATTTCTTATATTATATATTCATTAAACTCAGTAAAACGACCTTAATGAAAAGTTTCTGGTTCTGTTGATTCCTTAGAGGAGACCAACCTGAGGGACAGTGGGACGTCCCTCTGAGTGGGACGTCCCTCTGTGGCATCAGCAGAGTGAGAGAGAAGCCCTCCGGAGGTCAAAGGTCAGTCTGCGTCTCTCTCTGTCCTTCCTCCTGACTGTCCTCTGTCTCCTCAGCAACCAGAAGACATCAATCCTCTGATCAGTTTATTGATGTTTATAGATCAGCTTATTGATCTGATTATTGATTCAGACTGAAGCTGGTTCCA
This sequence comes from Poeciliopsis prolifica, assembly GCF_027474105.1. Lineage (NCBI taxonomy): Eukaryota > Metazoa > Chordata > Actinopteri > Cyprinodontiformes > Poeciliidae > Poeciliopsis > Poeciliopsis prolifica. Next base: position 672,097 of record NW_026562503.1, on the reverse strand, counting down.
GTCTCAGTTGGGATGTTTCTGTTTTCATTAATAATATAAACATCTTAATATTTACATGTTTATTCAGCAGGAAGCAGCTGATTGTCTACTTCCTGTTTTAAATAAAGTTTTCATCAGGACATGTTTTCACTCCTCTGTTCCTTGGAGGAGGTCAGAGGTCAGCAGTGAGTCACCTGCTCATCATCATGTTGGTTTAATAACTTATTGATGAGATTCAGAGCAAAGAAGGAGAAATGAAAAGATTATTTTCTGAAAGGTTTTATTAATAAATCTGCTGAATCAACATGGAAGAATTTATTAAATATGATCAGATTTTTAATAAATATTTAATAAATAATGTTCAGGCTGGACTCATTTTACAGAACAGATTTAAAAACATGAAACATTTTGTTTCATATGTCAAATGTTGTGAAATTGGGATTTTTTTTCCTCTTTTGCTCATAAAAATCTTTCAAAAATAAATATTTAATCTATTTGGATCCTTCAGGTGAAATATGGTTTCTGAGCAGATCTTGCTAACAGCACCATTTGTTTCAGGGGAAATGTTGATATTATTTAATCATTAAATAATCAGAATTCTTCTGTCTGAAGGTTTAGTGGAAGGAAAAACTCCCAAACATCAAAATACAACAAAGACACTGAAAACAACAAATCAAAACCAGAACAAAATCTCCAACACAAGCAGAAACAGGAACAAAGTTCATCACTAATGAAAATAAAACATTAAACCACGATGGAAACATTCATTAAAATGTTAAATCAGTTGTTTCCAGTATTTGTTCTCCTCCAGGTGTTGATGTGATTCACATAAATCCCTTTTTTAGTTCCATTTACTGAAGTTTGGACAATAGAAAATAAAAACACCTCTGATGGTTTTGATTGGCCACAGGAAGTGATGTGATGCTGATGGCCACCAGGTGGCGCCACCATCAACATTCATTCACCTGTTGATGAGGCTTTGATTTGAACTTTGGAGTTTTGTGATCATATAAACAGAAACATTGGTTTTTATTTCATCTTCAGGTTTAAACTGCATCAAGAAACAACCAGGAAGTTAAAGACGTGGTTAAGCCACGCCCCTTTCTCCCCCACACCCTGCAGAACAAAACAATATGTATATATCTAGTACATATATATGTATGTAAGTATACTGTGTATAACTGAGTGTGAACATTTCACTCAGTGAAATGATGAAAACTCATCTTGTATAAATATCATTCATCTAATGAAGAAAAACTGAACAAAGAACAAAGAACATCAATAGGAAATGGGAAACTCTCAGGGTTAAAGCTTCACTTGTCCTCCGTCCCGCTGTCCGTCCCGCTGTCCGTCCTGCTGTCTGCTGTCCCGTCCCGCTGTCTGCTGTCCGTCCTGCTGTCTGCTGTCCGTCCTGCTGTCCGTCCGCTGTCTGCTGTCCGTCCCGCTGTCCCGCTGTCAGCTCAGACGTTCCTGCTCTTCCTCCTCTTCCTGCTCTTCCTCCTCTCGTCTCTGCCTCCGTTTCGGTCCGCGGCGTTTTGCAGCCATTTGGTGATTCTGGCCTCGATCTCTCTGTCGGTTGCTGTGGCAGTGAGCCGATTGCGCCTCACAGCCACTGAGACAAAAGAAAAGACATGAATGAATTAAACGTTCTGACACCACGGACCCAGTGGTGTCAGAACTGAGTCTGTGTTTTGTGTTTGGAAACGTCACATTGACATTTCTAGACTTGAGTCATTGTTAGATAATCTTCTACAGGTTTCACAGTTTGGTTGATTGTGTTTAAATCCAGATGTTTTTCTTCTTCTACATCATGAAGAACCTGATGAATGCTGGTTCTTATCACTTGGTTCTGGGGATGCAGAACAGAACCAGAACCAGAACCAGAACCAGCTGTTGTCATGAATGACCCTGCCTCCAGGGGGCGCCCTTCTAGAGTAAGAATGTGATAATAAATCAATCTGAAAACCAGAAAAATAGACGTGAAAATGAGACCATATATAAATATTATATAAATATTTATATCAAAAATAGATTAAAATCTGGATTATCTTCACATTAAAGCTGTGAAGACTGCAGTGTTTACTGTCTACTGCAGCAGAGCTTTGTGTTCTTATCTATATAAAAATATCCTACAGTGTTTCCATCCCAGTATTGTATAGTTATTATTTTATATATTAAGGAGATCTTAGAGTGGAAGCTGACATGATGCTCATGGATGCAAATGTCATGAAATCATTAAATAATCATGTTTAACAATAAATGTTAAATATGAAAACTGAAACCTACAAGTTACTGAAAATATTTGGCCTTTACATTTTATTGACGAATCAGAGACAGAAACAGATGTTGACAGGAAATGTTCCTTCATCACAACGTCCAGAAATTAATCAAATCATCGCCTTCGCTTGTAAACTGCAGCAACCAGACATGTGACCTCTGAACCCCAGAGCCAGGAGCTCTGAGCACAGAGACACAGCCACGGTTTATACAGTTTATAAGGTTTATGACAGTAACTCCTGGCTGCAGCAGTGCATTCTGGGAAACATTTCTACACTGTAAAACCTGAACCTCCACTGAATTGAACCAAAGCTGCAGAGATGAAGCCCTTAAAGCTGTGAACTTACTGGTCACCAGTTTCTTCATGTGGAGACGCTGGAAGCCGATCTTCCCGTTCACGCCGCGCCAGTTCATCTGCTGGCTGAGCGAGTGTGTGTGAGCAGCGCTGCCATGATCCTGCCCACACACTCGTTCAGTGATCCTCCTCCCTGCAGAGCCAGAGCCGCGCTCTGCAAGCACAACAACAAATAATCGACCCGTTCAATCCATCAGGAGCCGTTATTGATCTAACGGTCTTGGACTGGGATACAAACAGAACCGAACTTTGGCTCAGATCTGACTGCATGTACTGCAGCTGCTCTTCAGATCCACATCCAGACTCTTTCCTGCACTCAATCAGCATTTCATATTTCTACTGAACATTGTTGAAATAAAATGATGAATGTTAGTCATTATAAATGCAAACAGCATTTAGTGACCTGAGCACTAAATGCTCTAAATGCTCAGGTCACTCAGCATTTAGTGACCTTTACTCAGTTTTTTATGTGAGTAAAACTGAAAGCTTTTCCAAATAAGTGCAGGATGTTAGTTGCTGCTTATTCTGATGTTATTTAGTATTTTCCATATTGTGTTGTTTGTGCTGCAGTGCAGTGATGCTGCAGCTCCTGCAGCTGATAATCTGACAGGTGATGCTGTAGGAAAACATGAACCTGGATTAAAACATGAATATGGATCATAAGCTACATGCAGGTCAACAGGAAAACATTTTGCTGTCTTTGTTCATTCTCACCAGCTGATTGTGAAGCTCTGGGTTGTCATGAAGTTGAGCCTCCATGTCTTCAACAGACTGTTGGCTGTTCAGAGGAAACGATTTCAGCAGCAACTCGTCTCCAGATGGAGTCTGCAGGCCTTGGATTGATTTGTAAATTATTTTAATCTGATCCATCAGAACTTCCTGGTTCATTAGAATACTTTTGAGGAGTGCTGAAATAAAAAGGTTTTATTAATGAGCATTTTAACCACATTATGATTCTAAAACATGACTGGAGCACAAGACTTACAAAGATGAAAACAGGAACCATGATGATGGCTCCCTGGAGCAGGAGGAGAGGCGTGGTGGCTCAGTGGTGCTGCAGCAGAGCTGCAGTCTCTCAGTGGTGCTGCAGCAGAGCTGCAGTCTCTCAGTGGTGATGCAGCAGAGCTGCAGTGGTTGAGATTTACAGGATTAGAAATTCTTGGTGTTGGTGTTAAAGCACCATATGTGCTTGTAAAGTTATAACTTCATGCATTAATACAAATCCATTAGTTTCTCATTCTGATTTAAAAGAGAATAAATTAGAAACAACTTTTATAAAATTTGGCTGCAACAGAAACCAGAAATAAAAGTTCAGCCATTATTCCTGGATCAACATTTTAAACTGTTAATGAGAAAACAACCAGCATCAGTTATAAACTAACTGGGTTACAGCAGAACTCTGGACTGCAACAGAACCAAATCAGAACCAAATCAGAACCAAATCAGAACCAGATCAGAACCATATGAGAACTAAATCAGAACCAAATCAGAACAGATCAAAACCAGATCAGAACAGATCAGAACCAAATCAGAACCAAATCAGAACCAGATCAGAACAGATCAGAACCATATGAGAACTAAATCAGAACCAAATCAGATCCAAACTGCAGACTCTCTGAACAGCCAGACATCTTCACCAGGAAGAGAATGTTGCTTCTATTCAATAATGTTTAAGAAAATAAAATCAATCAAAACATCAGTGATATTAGTGAGATACCAAAAACATGTCAAAATAAACTCACATTCTTCTTCTCTTCGGTTTGATTGGAGAATCATCATCAGAAACAGGATCACTGCTTTTCCTCCGTTTCTCCTGGTCGTCATCTACAGATAATTCAAAGATTTATAACCATTTAAAACCATTGAAGGTTTAAAGCTTCAGCTCTTAGAGCGCCCTCCCTCCCCCACTCTGCTCCTTCAGACTAGCCAGCAGCAATTAGCTGGTGGAACTGCTGAGCTCAGCATAATGCAGGTAAAAGCATTTTAAAAGGAGCAATATTAAGTTTTTTCCTGGCACATAAAGCTAATTTTTTATACTATAGTCATCTATGTTACCTTCAGTTGTTATTAAAATGCTAAAAGAAGTTTGAGTTCACAAAGTAAGGCCTTTGTCCCTTTAAGAAGCTCCTGCTCTTTTCTCTATTAAATCATTAATAGAGAAAAGAGTCTGCTGCACTGAGAGTAGCTCCTATAATCTCAGCAGATGTGCAGTTCTGCCACTTGTTAATTGCTGCTGCCGCTAGTCTGGAGGAACTGGGTGAAGGGCTTAGCGGCTGCAGCACAGAGGAGGAGCTTTGTGGCAACAGGAGGGAGCGAGGCGTTCCTAAGAGTCAATAACAGGCAGGAATGAATCTAGAAAAGTCTCCAGATGTGTTTTCTGATGAGGAAATAACATAATATAAACCCTCTGATGATTAACCATTATAGACTCAGATCACTGCACCGTTTATTGTTAAATCAAGTTGAACGTCAACAAATGTTTGGAACAAAATGTTTTAAATGGGTGATGTGTGTTGATGTGTGTTGATGTGTGTTGGTGTGTGTTGGTGTGTGTTGATGTGTGTTGATGTGTGTTGATTGTGTTGATGTGTGTTGAGGTGTTGATGTGTGTTGATGTGTGTTGGTGTGTGTTGGTGTGTGTTGATGTGTGTTGATGTGTGTTGGTGTGTGTTGATGTGTGTTGATGTGTGTTGATGTGTGTCGGTGTGTGTTGATGTGTGTTGGTGTGTGTTGATGTGTGTCGATGTGTGTCGATGTGTGTCGAGGTGTGTCGATGTGTGTTGATGTGTGTTAGTGTGTGTTGGTGTGTGTTGGTGGTGTGATGTGTGTTGATGTGTGTTGATGTGTGTTGGTGTGTGGTGATGTGTGGTGATGTGTGTTGATGTGTGTTGATGTGTGTTGATGTGTGTTGATGTGTGTTGATGTGTGGTGATGTGTGTTGGTGTGTTGATGTGTGTTGATGTGTGTTAGTGTGTGTTGGTGTGTGTTGGTGTGTGGTGATGTGTGTTGATGTGTGTTGATGTGTGTTGATGTGTGGTGGTGTGTGGTGATGTGTGTGTTGATGTGTGTTGATGTGTGTTGATGTGTGTTGATGTGTGTCGAGGTGTGTTGATGTGTTGATGTGTGTTGATGTGTGTCGATGTGTGTTGATGTGTGTTGATGTGTGTCGATGTGTGTTGATGTGTGTTGATGTGTGTTGATGTGTTAGTGTGTGTTGGTGTGTGTTGGTGTGTGTTGATGTGTGTTGATGTGTGTTGATGTGTGTTGATGTGTGGTGATGTGTGGTGATGTGTGTTGATGTGTGTTGGTGTGTGTTGATGTGTGTCGATGTGTGTTGATGTGTGTCGATGTGTGTTGATGTGTGGTGATGTGTGTTGGTGTGTGTTGATGTGTGTTGATGTGTGTTGATGTGTGTTGAGGTGTGTTGATGTGTGGAGGTGTGTTGATGTGTGTTGGTGTGTGTCGAGGTGTGTTGATGTGTGTTGATGTGTTGATGTGTGTTGGTGTGTGTTGATGTGTGTTGGTGTGTGTTGATGTGTGTCTATGTGTGTTGGTGTGTGTTGATGTGTGTTGATGTGTGTTGGTGTGTGTTGATGTGTGTCTGTGTGTTGATGTGTTGATGTTGATGTGTGTTGATGTGTGTTGATGTGTGTTGATGTGTGTTGATGTGTGTCGATGTGTGTTGATGTGTGTTGAGGTGTGTTGATGTGTGTTGATGTGTGTTGGTGTGTGATGTGTGTTGATGTGTGTTGGTGTGTTGATGTGTGTCTATGTGTGTTGTGTGTGTGATGTGTCGAGGTGTCGATGTGTGTCGATGTGTGTTGATGTGTGTTGTGTGTGTGTGTCGATGTGTGTCGATGTGTGTTGATGTGTGTTGATGTGTGTTGATGTGTGTTGATGTTTGATGTGTGTTGATGTGTGTTGAGGTGTGTTGGTGTGTGTTGATGTGTGTTGATGTGTGTCGATGTGTGTCGATGTGTGTCGTTGTGTGTCGATGTGTGTAGATGTGTGTCGATGTGTGTCGATGTGTGTCGATGTGTGTGATGTGTGTTGATGTGTGTTGATGTGTTGATGTGTGTTGAGGTGTGTTGTGTGTGTTGATGTGTGTTGATTGTTGATGTGTGTTGATGTGTGTTGATGGTGTCGAGGTGTGTTGATGTGTGTGATGTGTGTTGATGTGTGTTGATGTTGTTGATGTGTGTTGAGGTGTGTTGTGTGTTGATGTGTGTTGATGTGTGTTGATGTGTGTTGATGTGTGTTGATGTGTGTGTCGATGTGTGTTGGTGTGTGTTGATGTGTGTTGATGTGTGTGTGTGTGTTGATGTGTGTTGGTGTGTGTTGATGTGTGTTGATGTGTGTGATGTGTTGGTGTGTGTTTATGTGTGTTGATGTGTGTTGGGTGTGTTGGTGTGTGTTGATGTGTGTCGATGTGTGTTGATGTGTGTTGATGTGTGTTGGTGTGTTGATGTGTGTTGATGTGTGTTGATGTGTGTTGATGTGTGTTGATGTGTGTCGATGTTGATGTGTGTTGATGTGTGTTGATGTGTGTTGATGTGTGTTGGTGTGTGTTGATGTGTGTTGATGTGTGTCGATGTGTGTTGATGTGTGTTGATGTGTGTTGATGTGTGTTGATGTGTGTTGGTTGTGTTGGTGTGTGTTGATGTGTGTTGATGTGTGTTGATGTGTGTTGGTGTGTTGATGTGTGTTGATGTGTGTTGATGTGTGTTGATGTGTGTGTGTTGATGTGTGTTGATGTGTGTTGATGTGTGTCTATGTGTGTCGATGTTGATGTGTGATGTGTGTTGTGTGTGTGTTGATGTGTGTTGATGTGTGTTGGTGTGTGTTGATGTGTGTTGGTGTGTGTCGATGTGTGTTGATGTGTGTTGATGTGTGTGTTGTTGATGTTGATGTGTGTTGATGTGTGTTGATGTGTGTTGGTGTGTGTTGATGTGTTGATGTGTGTTGATGTGTGTTGATGTGTGTTGGTGTGTGTTGATGTGTGTTGATGTGTGTTGTGTGTGTTGATGTGTGTTGATGTGTGTGATGTGTGTTGATGTGTGTTGATGTGTGTTGGTGTGTGTCGATGTGTGTTGGTGTGTGTCGATGTGTGTTGGTGTGTGTTGATGTGTTGATGTGTGTTGGTGTGTTGATGTGTGTTGGTGTGTGTCGATGTGTGTTGATGTGTGTTGATGTGTTGATGTGTGTTGATGTGTGTTGATGTGTGTTGATGTGTGTTGATGTGTGTTGATGTGTCGATGTGTGTCGATGTGTGTTGGTGTGTGTTGATTGTGTTGATGTGTGTTGATGTGTGTTGATGTGGTTTGTGTGTTGATGTGTGTTGATGTGTGTTGATGTGTGTTGATGTGTGTTGGTGTGTGTCGATGTGTGTTGATGTGTGTTGATGTGTGTTGATGTGTGTTGATGTGTGTTGAGGTGTGTTGGTGTGTGTTGATGTGTGTTGATGTGTGTTGATGTGTGTTGATGTGTGTTGATGTGTGTTGATGTGTGTTGGTGTGTGTTGATGTGTGTTGATGTGTTGGTGTGTGTTGATGTGTGTTGGTGTGTGTTGATGTGTGTTGATGTGTGTTGATGTGTGTTGGTGTGTGTCTATGTGTGTTGAGTTGATGTGTGTCGATGTGTGTTGGTGTGTGTGATGTGTGTTGATGTGTGTTGGTGTGTGTTGATGTGTGTTGGTGTGTGTCGATGTGTGTTGATGTGTGTCGAGGTGTGTTGATGTGTGTTGATGTGTGTTGATGTGTGTTGATGTGTGTTTGATGTGTGTTGATGTGTGTTGATGTGTGTTGATGTGTGTTGATGTGTGTTGATGTGTGTTGAGTGTGTTGTGTGTGTGTTGGTGTGTGTTGATGTGTGTTGGTGTGTGTTGGTGTGTGTTGGTGTGTGTTGATGTGTGTTGGTGTGTGTTGATGTGTGTTGGTGTGTGTTGTGTGTGTTGGTGTGTTGATGTGTGTTGGTGTGTGTTGTGTGTGTTGGTGTGTGTTGATGTGTTGATGTGTTGTGTGTGTTGATGTGTGATGTGTGTTGGTGTGTGTTGATGTGTGTTGGTGTGTGTTGATGTGTGTTGGTGTGTGTTGATGTGTGTTGATGTGTGTTGGTGTGTGTTGATGTGTGTTGATGTGTTGATGTGTGTCGATGTGTGTTGATGTGTGTTGATGTGTGTTGATGTGTGTTGGTGTGTGTTGATGTGTGTTGATGTGTGTGATGTGTGTTGTGTGTTGATGTGTGTTGGTGTGTGTTGATGTGTGTTGATGTGTGTCGATGTGTGTTGATGTGTAGATGTGTGTTGATGTGTGTTGATGTGTGTTGATGTGTGTTGGTGTGTTGATGTGTGTTGATGTGTGTTGGTGTGTGTTGATGTGTGTTGGTGTGTGTCGATGTGTGTTGATGTGTGTTGATGTGTGTTGATGTGTGTTGATGTGTGTTGATGTGTGTTGATGTGTGTTGGTGTGTGTTGATGTGTGTTGAGTGTGTTGGTGTGTGTTGATGTGTGTTGGTGTGTGTTGATGTGTGTTGATGTGTTGGTGTGTGTTGGTGTGTGTTGATGTGTGTTGATGTGTGTTGATGTGTGTCGATGTGTGTTGGTGTGTGTCGATGTGTGTGTTGGTGTGTGATGTGTGTGGTGTGTGTTGATGTGTGTTGATGTGTGTTGATGTGTGGTGTGTGTTGATGTGTGTTGGTGTGTGTCGATGTGTTGGTGTGTGTTGATGTGTGTTGATGTGTTGATGTGTGTTGGTGTGTGTGATGTGTTGATGTGTGTTGATGTGTGTTGATGTGTGTTGATGTGTGTCGATGTGTGTTGTGTGTGTTGATGTGTGTTGATGTGTGTTGTGTGTTGATGTGTGTTGATGTGTGTTGATGTGTGTTGATGTGTGTTGGTGTGTGTCGATGTGTGTTGATGTGTGTTGGTGTGTGTTGATGTGTGTTGATGTGTGTCGATGTGTGTCGATGTTGTGGTGTGTTGATGTGTGTTGATGTGTGTTGATGTGTGTTGATGTGTGTTGATGTGTGTCGATGTGTGTCGATGTGTGTCGATGTGTGTTGGTGTGTTGATGTGTGTTGATGTGTGTTGTGTGTTGATGTGTGTTGATGTGTGTTGATGTGTGTTGGTGTGTGTCGATGTGTGTTGATGTGTGTTGATGTGTGTTGATGTGTGTTGATGTGTGTTGATGTGTTGGTGTGTGTTGTGTGTGTTGATGTGTTGATGTGTGTTGATGTGTGTTGGTGTGTGTCGATGTGTGTGATGTGTGTTGGTGTGTGTTGATGTGTGTTGATGTGTGTGTGTGTGTGTGTGTGTGTTGTGTGTGTGGATGTGTGTGATGTGTGAGGTGTTGATGTGTGTGATGTGTGTGATGTGTGTTGGGTGTGTTGATGTGTGTTGATGTGTGTTGATGTGTGGTGATGTGTGGTGATGTGTGTTGGTGTGTGTTGATGTGTGTTGATGTGTGTGGAGGTGTGTTGATGTGTGTTGATGTGTGTTGATGTGTGTTGGTGTGTGTTGATGTGTGTTGTGTGTGTTGATGTGTGTCTATGTGTGTTGGTGTGTGTTGATGTGTGTTGTGTGTGTTGGTGTGTGTTGATGTGTGTCTATGTGTGTTGATGTGTGTTGATGTGTGTTGGTGTGTTGATGTGTGTCTATGTGTGTTGATGTGTGTTGATGTGTGTTGGTGTGTGTTGATGTGTGTTGATGTGTGTTGGTGTGTGTTGATGTGTGTCTATGTGTGTTGATGTGTGTTGATGTGTGTTGGTGTGTTGATGTGTGTCGATGTGTGTCGATGTGTGTTGATGTGTGTCGATGTGTGGAGGTGTGTCGATGTGTGTTGATGTGTGTTGATGTGTGTTGATGTGTGTTGATGTGTGTTGATGTGTGTTGATGTGTGTTGGTGTGTGTTGATGTGTGTTGATGTGTGTTGATGTGTGTTGGTGTGTGTCTATGTGTGTTGATGTGTGTTGGTGTGTGTCGATGTGTGTTGATGTGTGTCGATGTGTGTTGATGTGTGTTGATGTGTGTTGATGTGTGGTGATGTGTGTTGATGTGTGTTGATGTGTGTTGATGTGTGTTGATGTGTGGTGATGTGTGTTGATGTGTGTTGATGTGTGTTGATGTGTGTTGATGTGTGTTGAGGTGTGTTGGTGTGTTGATGTGTGTTGGTGTGTGTGGTGTGTGTTGATGTGTTGGTGTGTGTTGATGTGTGTTGGTGTGTGTTGATGTGTGTTGATGTGTGTTGATGTGTGTTGGTGTGTGTTGATGTGTGTTGATGTGTGTTGATGTGTGTTGGTGTGTTGATGTGTGTTGATGTGTGTTGATGTGTGTTGATGTGTGTCGATGTGTGTCGATGTTGATGTGTGTTGATGTGTGTTGATGTGTGTTGATGTGTGTTGATGTGTGTTGGGTGTGTTGATGTGTGGATGTGTGTCGATGTGTGTTGATGTGTGTTGATGTGTGTTGATGTGTGTTGGTGTGTGTTGGTGTGTGTTGATGTGTTGATGTGTGTTGATGTGTGTTGGTGTGTTGATGTGTGTTGATGTGTGTTGATGTGTGTTGATGTGTGTTGATGTGTGTTGATGTGTGTTGATGTGTGTTGATGTGTGTCGATGTGTGTCGATGTTGATGTGTGTTGATGTGTGTTGGTGTGTGTTGATGTGTGTTGATGTGTGTTGGTGTGTGTTGATGTGTTGGTGTGTTGATGTGTGTTGATGTGTGTTGATGTGTGTTGATGTGTGTTGATGTGGATGTGTGTTGATGTGTGTTGATGTGTGTTGGTGTGTGTTGATGTGTGTTGATGTGTGTTGATGTGTGTTGATGTGTGTCGATGTGTGTTGGTGTGTGTTGATGTGTGTTGATGTGTGTTGGTGTGTGTTGATGTGTGTTGATGTGTGTTGATGTGTGTTGATGTGTCGATGTGTTGGTGTGTGTCGATGTGTGTGGTGTGTGTCGATGTGTGTTGGTGTGTGTTGATGTGTGTTGATGTGTGTTGGTGTGTGTTGATGTGTGTTGGTGTGTGTCGATGTGTGTTGGTGTGTGTTGATGTGTGTTGATGTGTGTTGATGTGTGTTGGTGTGTGTCGATGTGTGTTGATGTGTGTTGATGTGTGTTGATGTGTGTTGATGTGTGTTGATGTGTGTCGATGTGTGTTGGTGTGTGTTGATGTGTGTTGATGTGTGTTGATGTGTGTTGATGTGTGTTTGTGTTGATGTGTGTGATGTGTTGATGTGTTGGTGTGTGTTGGTGTGTGTCGATGTGTGTTGATGTGTGTTGATGTGTGTTGATGTGTGTTGATGTGTGTTGATGTGTGTTGAGGTGTGTGTTGGTGTGTGTTGATGTGTGTTGATGTGTGTTGATGTGTGTTGATGTGTGTTGATGTGTGTTGATGTGTGTCGATGTGTGTTGGTGTGTGTTGATGTGTGTTGATGTGTGTTGTGTGTTGATGTGTGTTGGTGTGTGTTGATGTGTGTTGATGTGTGTTGATGTGTGTTGGTGTGTGTCTATGTGTGTTGATGTGTGTTGGTGTGTGTCGATGTGTGTTGATGTGTGTCGATGTGTGTTGATGTGTGTTGATGTGTGTTGATGTGTGTTGATGTGTGTTGATGTGTGGTGATGTGTGTTGATGTGTGTTGATGTGTGTTGATGTGTGTTGATGTGTTGAGGTGTGTTGGTGTGTGTTGATGTGTGTTGATGTGTGTTGGTGTGTGTGATGTGTGTTGGTGTGTGTTGATGTGTGTTGGTGTGTGTTGATGTGTGTTGATGTGTGTTGATGTGTGTTGATGTGTGTTGGTGTGTGTTGATGTGTGTTGATGTGTGTTGATGTGTGTTGGTGTGTGTTGATGTGTGTCGATGTGTGTCGATGTTGATGTGTGTTGATGTGTGTTGATGTGTGTTGATGTGTGTTGATGTGTGTTGGTGTGTGTTGATGTGTGTAGATGTGTGTGTCGATGTGTGTCGATGTGTCGATGTGTGTTGATGTGTGTTGATGTGTGTTGATGTGTGTTGTTGTGGTTGTGTGTTGATGTGTGTTGATGTGTGTTGATGTGTGTTGATGTGTGTTGATGTGTGTTGATGTGTGTCGATGTGTGTTGATGTGTGTTGATGTGTGTTGATGTGTGTCGATGTGTGTCGATGTTGATGTGTGTTGATGTGTGTTGATGTGTGTTGGTGTGTGTTGATGTGTGTTGATGTGTGTTGGTGTGTGTTGATGTGTGTTGGTGTGTGTCGATGTGTGTTGATGTGTGTTGTGTGTTGTGTGTTGATGTTGATGTGTGTTGATGTGTGTTGATGTGTGTTGGTGTGTGTTGGTGTGTGTTGATGTGTGTTGATGTGTGTTGATGTGTGTGATGTGTGTCGATGTGTGTCGATGTTGATGTGTGTTGATGTGTGTTGATGTGTGTTGGTGTGTTGATGTGTGTTGATGTGTGTTGGGTGTGTTGGTGTGTGTTGGTGTGTGTTGATGTGTGTTGATGTTGATGTGTGTTGATGTGTGTTGATGTGTGTTGGTGTGTGTTGATGTGTGTTGATGTGTGTTGATGTGTGTTGATGTGTGTTGGTGTGTTGATGTGTGTTGATGTGTGTTGGTGTGTGTTGATGTGTGTTGATGTGTGTTGATGTGTGTTGATGTGTGTTGGTGTGTGGTGATGTGTGTTGATGTGTGTTGATGTGTGTTGGTGTGTGTCGATGTGTGTTGATGTGTGTTGATGTGTGTTGATGTGTGTTGGTGTGTGTTGATGTGTGTTGATGTGTGTTGATGTGTTGGTGTGTGTTGATGTGTGTTGATGTGTGTTGATGTGTGTTGATGTGTGTTGGTGTGTGTTGGTGTGTTGATGTGTGTTGGTGTGTGTTGGTGTGTTGATGTGTGTTGATGTGTTGATGTGTGTTGATGTGTGTTGATGTGTGTTGGTGTGTTGATGTGTGTTGATGTGTGTGTGTGTGTTGGTGTGTGTTGATGTGTGTGGGTGTGTGTTGGTGTGTTGATGTGTGTTGATGTGTGTTGGTGTGTGTTGATGTGTGTTGATGTGTGTTGATGTGTGTTGATGTGTGTTGGTGTGTGTTGATGTGTGTTGATGTGTGTCGATGTGTGTTGATGTGTGTTGATGTGTTGATGTGTGTTGGTGTGTGTTGATGTGTGTTGATGTGTGTTGATGTGTGTCGATGTGTGTCGATGTGTGTGATGTGTGTCGATGTGTGTCGATGTTGATGTGTGTTGATGTGTGTTGATGTGTGTTGGTGTGTGTTGATGTGTGTTGGTGTGTGTTGATGTGTGTTGGTGTGTGTCGATGTGTGTTGATGTGTGTTGATGTGTGTTGGTGTGTGTTGATGTGTGTTGATGTGTGTTGGTGTGTGTTGATGTGTGTTGATGTGTGTTGGTGTGTGTTGATGTGTGTTGGTGTGTGTTGATGTGTGTTGATGTGTGTTGATGTGTTGGTGTGTGTCTATGTGTGTTGATGTGTGTTGTGTGTCGATGTGTGTTGATGTGTGTCTATGTGTGTTGATGTGTGTTGATGTGTGTTGGTGTGTTGATGTGTGTTGATGTGTGTTGATGTGTGTTGGTGTGTGTCGATGTGTGTCGATGTTGATGTGTGTTGATGTGTGTTGATGTGTGTTGATGTGTGTTGGTGTGTGTTGATGTGTGTTGATGTGTGTCGATGTGTGTCGATGTGTGTTGATGTGTGTTGATGTGTGTTGATGTGGTTGGTGTGTGTTGGTGTGTGTTGATGTGTGTTGATGTGTGTTGATGTGTGTTGGTGTGTTGATGTGTGTTGATGTGTGTTGATGTGTGTTGATGTGTGTTGATGTGTGTTGATGTGTGTTGATGTGTGTTGATGTGTGTCGATGTGTGTCGATGTTGATGTGTGTTGATGTGTGTTGGTGTGTGTTGATGTGTGTTGATGTGTGTTGGTGTGTTGATGTGTGTTGGTGTGTGTCGATGTGTGTTGATGTGTGTTGATGTGTGTTGATGTGTGTTGATGTTGATGTGTGTTGATGTGTGTTGATGTGTTGGTGTGTGTTGATGTGTGTTGATGTGTGTTGATGTGTGTTGATGTGTGTTGGTGTGTTGATGTGTGTTGATGTGTGTTGGTGTGTTGATGTGTGTTGATGTGTGTTGATGTGTGTTGATGTGTGTTGATGTGTGTTGGTGTGTGTCGATGTGTGTTGGTGTGTGTCGATGTGTGTTGGTGTGTGTTGATGTGTGTTGATGTGTGTTGGTGTGTGTTGATGTGTGTTGGTGTGTGTCGATGTGTGTTGATGTGTGTTGATGTGTGTTGATGTGTGTTGGTGTGTGTCGATGTGTGTTAGTGTGTGTCGATGTGTGTGATGTGTGTTGATGTGTGTTGATGTGTGTCGATGTGTGTCGATGTGTGTTGGTGTGTGTTGATGTGTGTTGATGTGTGTTGATGTGTGTTGATGTGTGTTTGTGTGTTGATGTGTGTTGATGTGTGTTGATGTGTTGATGTGTGTTGGTGTGTGTCGATGTGTGTTGATGTGTGTTGATGTGTGTTGATGTGTGTTGATGTGTGTTGATGTGTGTTGAGGTGTGTTGGTGTGTGTTGATGTGTGTTGATGTGTGTTGATGTGTGTTGATGTGTGTTGATGTGTGTCGATGTGTGTTGGTGTGTGTTGATGTGTGTTGATGTGTGTTGGTGTGTGTTGATGTGTGTTGGTGTGTGTTGATGTGTGTTGATGTGTGTTGATGTGTGGTGTGTGTCTATGTGTGTTGATGTTGATGTGTGTTGATGTGTGTTGGTGTGTGTTGATGTGTGTTGATGTGTGTTGGTGTGTGTTGATGTGTGTGGTGTGTGTGGATGTGTGTTGATGTGTTGGGGTGTGTTGATGTGTGTTGGTGTGTGTTGATGTGTGTTGATGTGTGTTGATGTGTGGTGATGTGTGTTGATGTGTGATGTGTGTTGATGTGTGTTGATGTGTGTTGATGTGTGTTGGTGTGTGTTGGTGTGTGTTGATGTGTGTTGGTGTGTTGGTGTGTGTTGGTGTGTGTTGATGTGTGTTGGTGTGTGTTGATGTGTGTTGGTGTGTGTTGATGTGTGTTGGTGTGTGTTGATGTGTGTTGGTGTGTGTTGATGTGTGTTGGTGTGTGTTGATGTGTGTTGATGTGTGTTGGTGTGTGTTGATGTGTGTTGATGTGTGTTGGTGTGTTGATGTGTGTTGGTGTGTGTTGATGTGTGTTGGTGTGTGTTGATGTGTGTTGATGTGTGTTGGTGTGTGTTGATGTGTGTTGATGTGTGTCGATGTGTGTCGATGTGTGTTGATGTGTGTTGATGTGTGTTGATGTGTGTTGGTGTGTGTTGATGTGTGTTGATGTGTGTTGATGTGTGTTGGTGTGTTGATGTGTGTTGATGTGTGTTGATGTGTGTTGATGTGTGTCGATGTGTGTTGATGTGTAGATGTGTGTCGATGTTGATGTGTGTTGATGTGTGTTGGTGTGTGTGTGTGTTGATGTGTGTTGATGTGTGTTGGTGTGTGTTGATGTGTGTTGGTGTGTGTCGATGTGTGTTGATGTGTGTTGATGTGTGTTGATGTGTGTTGATGTTGATGTGTGTCGATGTGTGTTGATGTGTGTTGGTGTGTGTTGATGTGTGTTGATGTGTGTTGATGTGTGTCGATGTGTGTTGGTGTGTGTTGATGTGTGTTGATGTGTTGTGGTGTGTGTTGATGTGTGTTGATGTGTGTTGATGTGTGTTGATGTGTGTCGATGTGTGTTGGTGTGTGTCGATGTGTGTTGGTGTGTGTCGATGTGTGTTGGTGTGTGTTGATGTGTGTTGATGTGTGTTGATGTGTGTTGGTGTGTGTTGATGTGTGTTGGTGTGTGTCGATGTGTGTTGGTGTGTGTTGATGTGTTGATGTGTGTTGATGTGTGTTGGTGTGTGTCGATGTGTGTTGATGTGTGTTGATGTGTGTTGATGTGTGTTGATGTGTGTTGATGTGTGTTGGTGTGTGTTGATGTGTGTTGATGTGTGTTTGTGTGTTGATGTGTGTTGATGTGTGTTGATGTGTGTTGATGTGTGTTGGTGTGTGATGTGTGTTGATGTGTGTTGATGTGTGTTGATGTGTGTTGATGTGTAGATGTGTGTCGATGTGTGTTGGTGTGTTGATGTGTGTTGATGTGTGTTGATGTGTGTTGATGTGTGTTGATGTGTGTCGATGTGTGTTGATGTGTGTCGATGTGTGTTGGTGTGTTGATGTGTGTTGATGTGTGTTGGTGTGTGTTGATGTGTGTTGATGTGTTGATGTGTGTTGGTGTGTGTCGATGTGTGTTGATGTGTGTTGGTGTGTGTTGATGTGTGTTGATGTGTGTTGATGTGTGTTGGTGTGTGTTGGTGTGTGGTGATGTGTGTTGATGTGTGTTGATGTGTGTTGGTGTGTGTCGATGTGTGTTGATGTGTGTTGATGTGTGTTGATGTGTGTTGATGTGTGTTGATGTGTGTCGAGGTGTGTCGATGTGTGTTGATGTGTGTCGAGGTGTGTTGATGTGTGTTGATGTGTGTGATGTGTGTTGGTGTGTTGATGTGTTGTTGATGTGTTGATGTGTGTGATGTGTGTGATGTGGTGATGTGTGTGATGTGTGTTGATGTGTGTCGATGTGTGTTGATGTGTGATGTGTGTTGATGTGTGTTGGTGTGTGTTGATGTGTGTTGGTGTGTGTTGATGTGTGTCTATGTGTGTTGGTGTGTGTTGATGTGTGTTGATGTGTGTTGGTGTGTGTTGATGTGTGTTGATGTGTGTTGGTGTGTTGATGTGTGTCTATGTGTGTTGATGTGTGTCTATGTGTGTTGATGTGTGTTGGTGTGTGTTGGTGTGTGTTGATGTGTGTTGATGTGTGTTGGTGTGTGTTGATGTGTGTCTATGTGTGTTGATGTGTGTTGATGTGTGTTGATGTGTGTTGATGTGTGTCGATGTGTGTCGATGTGTGTTGATGTGTGTCGATGTGTGTCGAGTGTGTTGATGTGTGTTGATGTGTGTTGATGTGTGTTGATGTGTGTTGATGTGTGTTGATGTGTTGATGTGTGTTGGTGTGTTGATGTGTGTTGATGTGTGTTGATGTGTGTTGGTGTGTGTCTATGTGTGTTGATGTGTGTTGGTGTGTGTTGATGTGTGTTGATGTGTGTGGAGGTGTGTTGATGTGTGTTGATGTGTGTTGATGTGTGGTGATGTGTGTTGATGTGTGTTGATGTGTGTTGATGTGTGTTGATGTGTGGTGATGTGTGTTGATGTGTGTTGATGTGTGTTGATGTGTGTTGATGTGTGTGAGGTGTGTTGGTGTGTTGATGTGTGTTGGTGTGTGTTGGTGTGTGTTGATGTGTTGGTGTGTGTTGATGTGTGTTGGTGTGTGTTGATGTGTGTTGATGTGTGTTGATGTGTGTTGGTGTGTGTGTGTGATGTGTGTTGATGTGTGTTGTGTGTTGATGTGTGTTGATGTGTGTTGATGTGTGTTGATGTGTGTCGATGTGTGTCGATGTTGATGTGTGTTGATGTGTGTGATGTGTGTTGATGTGTGTGATGTGTGTTGGTGTGTGTTGATGTGTGTCGATGTGTGTCGATGTGTGTCGATGTGTGTTGATGTGTGTTGATGTGTGTTGGGTGTGTGTTGGTGTGTGATGTGTGTTGATGTGTGTTGATGTGTGTTGGTGTGTTGATGTGTGTTGATGTGTGTTGATGTGTGTTGATGTGTGTCGATGTGTGTTGATGTGTTGATGTGTGTTGATGTGTGTTGATGTGTGTCGATGTTGATGTGTGTTGATGTGTGTTGGTGTGTTGATGTGTGTTGATGTGGTTGGTGGTGTTGATGTGTGTTGGTGTGTGTCGATGTGTGTGATGTGTGTTGATGTGTGTTGATGTGTGTTGATGTTGATGTGTGTTGATGTGTGTTGATGTGTGTTGGTGTGTTGATGTGTGTTGATGGTGTTGATGTGTGTTGATGTGTGTCGATGTGTGTTGGTGTGTGTTGATGTGTGTTGATGTGTGTTGGTGTGTGTTGATGTGTGTTGATGTGTGTGATGTGTGTTGGTGTGTGTGGATGTGTGTTGGTGTGTGTGGATGTGTGTTGGTGTGTGTGGATGTGTGTTGGTGTGTGTTGATGTGTGTGATGTGTGTTGGTTGTGTGTTGATGTGTGTTGGTGTGTGTCGATGTGTGTTGTGTGTGTTGATGTGTGTTGATGTGTGTTGATGTGTGTGGTGTGTGTAGATGTGTGTTGATGTGTGTTGATGTGTGTTGATGTGTGTTGATGTGTGTTGATGTGTGTCGATGTGTGTTGGTGTGTGTTGATGTGTGTTGATGTGTGTTGATGTGTGTTGATGTGTGTTTGTGTGTTGATGTGTGTTGATGTGTGTTGATGTGTGTTGGTGTGTGTTGGTGTGTGTCGATGTGTGATGTGTGTTGATGTGTGTTGATGTGTGTTGATGTGTGTTGATGTGTGTTGAGGTGTGTTGGTGTGTGTTGATGTGTGTTGATGTGTGTTGATGTGTGTTGAGTGTGTTGATGTGTGTTGATGTGTGTCGATGTGTGTTGGTGTGTGTTGATGTGTGTTGATGTGTGTTGGTGTGTGTTGATGTGTGTTGGTGTGTGTTGATGTGTGTTGATGTGTGTTGATGTGTGTTGGTGTGTCTATGTGTGTTGATGTGTGTTGGTGTGTGTCGATGTGTGTTGATGTGTGTCGAGGTGTGTTGATGTGTGTTGATGTGTGTTGATGTGTGTTGATGTGTGTTGATGTGTGTTGATGTGTGTTGATGTGTGTTGATGTGTGTTGATGTGTGTTGATGTGTGTTGATGTGTGTTGATGTGTGTTGAGGTGTGTTGGTGTGTGTTGATGTGTGTTGATGTGTGTTGGTGTGTGTTGATGTGTGTTGGTGTGTGTTGATGTGTGTGGTTGTGTGTTGATGTGTGTTGATGTGTGTTGATGTGTGTTGATGTGTGTTGGTGTGTGTTGATGTGTGTTGATGTGTGTTGATGTGTGTTGGTGTGTGTTGATGTGTGTCGATGTGTGTCGATGTTGATGTGTGTTGATGTGTGTTGATGTGTGTTGATGTGTGTTGATGTTGTTGGTGTGTGTTGATGTGTGTAGATGTGTGTCGATGTGTGTCGATGTGTGTCGATGTGTGTTGATGTGTGTTGATGTGTGTTGATGTGTGTTGTTGTGTGTTGGTGTGTGTTGATGTGTGTTGATGTGTGTTGATGTGTGTTGATGTGTGTTGATGTGTGTTGATGTGTGTTGATGTGTGTTGATGTGTGTTGATGTGTGTTGATGTGTGTCGATGTGTCGATGTTGATGTGTGTTGATGTGTTGATGTGTGTTGGGTGTGTTGATGTGTGTTGATGTGTGTTGGTGTGTGTTGATGTGTGTTGGTGTGTGTCGATGTGTGTTGATGTGTGTTGATGTGTGTTGATGTGTGTTGATGTTGATGTGTGTTGATGTGTGTTGATGTGTGTTGGTGTGTGTTGGTGTGTGTTGATGTGTGTTGATGTGTGTTGATGTGTGTTGATGTGTGTCGATGTGTGTCGATGTTGATGTGTGTTGATGTGTGTTGATGTGTGTTGGTGTGTGTTGATGTGTGTTGTTGATGTGTGTTGGTGTGTGTTGGTGTGTGTTGGTGTGTGTTGATGTGTGTTGATGTGTTGATGTGTGTTGATGTGTGTTGATGTGTGTTGGTGTGTGTTGATGTGTGTTGATGTGTGTTGATGTGTGTCGATGTGTGTTGGTGTGTGTTGATGTGTGTTGATGTGTGTTGGGTGTGTGTTGATGTGTGTTGATGTGTGTTGATGTGTGTTGATGTGTGTTGGTGTGTGGTGATGTGTGTTGATGTGTGTTGATGTGTTGGTGTGTGTCGATGGATGTGTGTTGATGTGTGTTGATGTGTGTTGGTGTGTTGATGTGTGTTGATGTGTGTTGATGTGTGTTGGTGTGTTGTTGTGTGTTGATGTGTGTTGATGTGTGTTGATGTGTGTTGGTGTGTGTTTGGTGTGTGTTGATGTGTGTTGGTGTGTGTTGGTGTGTTGATGTGTGTTGATGTGTGTTGATGTGTGTTGATGTGTGTTGATGTGTGTTGGTGTGTGTTGATGTGTGTTGATGTGTGTCGGTGTGTGTTGGTGTGTGTTGATGTGTGTCGGTGTGTGTTGGTGTGTTGATGTGTGTTGATGTGTGTTGGTGTGTGTTGATGTGTGTTGATGTGTGTTGATGTGTGTTGATGTGTGTTGGTGTGTGTTGATGTGTGTTGATGTGTGCGATGTGTGTTGATGTGTGTTGATGTGTGTTGATGTGTGTTAGTGTGTGTTGATGTGTGTTGATGTGTGTCGATGTGTGTCGATGTGTGTCGATGTGTGTTGATGTGTGTCGATGTGTGTCGATGTTGATGTGTGTTGATGTGTGTTGATGTGTGTTGATGTGTGTTTGATGTGTGTGTTGGTGTGTTGATGTGTGTTGATGTGTTTGATGTGTGTTGATGTGTGTTGTGGTGTGTGTGTGTGTGTTGATGTGTGTTGATGTGTGTTGATGTGTGTTGGTGTGTTGATGTGTGTTGGTGTGTGTCGATGTGTGTTGATGTGTGTTGATGTGTGTTGGTGTGTGTTGGTGTGTGTTGATGTGTGTTGTGTGTTGATGTGTGTTGTGTTGTGTTTGATGTTGTGTGTGTGATGTGTTGGTGTGTGTTGGTGTGTGTTGTGTGGTTTGATGTGTTTGTGTGTGTCGATGTGTGTCGGTGTGTGTCGATGTGTGTTGATGTGTTAGTGGTGTTTGATGTGTGTTGGTGTGTGTTGATGTGTGTTGATGTGTGTGATGTGTGTTGGTGTGTGTTGATGTGTTGATTGTGTTGATGTGTTGATGTGTGTTGATGTGTGTTGATGTGTGTTGATGTGTTGTGTGTGTGTGTTGATGTGTGTTGTGTGTGTGTGTTGATGTGTCGATGTGTGTGATGTGTGTCTGTGTTTGATGTGTGTTGTGTGTTGATGTGTGTTGATGTGTGTTGTGTGTGTGATGTGTGTTGATGTGTGTGTGTGTTGATGTGTGTTGATGTGTGTGTGTGTTGATGTGTGTCATGTGTGTTGATGTGTGTGGTGTGTGTTGATGTGTGTTGATGTGTGTGATGTGTGTTGTGTGTGTTGAGTGTGTGTGTGTTGTGTTGTGATGTGTGTTGATGTGTGTTGTGTGTGTTGATGTGTGTTGTGTGTTTGTGTGTGATGTGTGTTGTGGTGTGTGATGTGTGTTGATGTGTGTTGAGTGTTTGTTGATGTGTGTTGATGTTGTTGATGTGTGTTGTGTGTGTGATGTGTTTGATGTGTGTTGGTGTGTGTTGGTGTGTGTGATGTGTGTTGATGTGTGTTGGTGTGTTGGTGTGTGTTGTGTGTGTGGTGTTTTGTTGTGTGTTGTTTTGTGTGTTGGTGTGTGTTGGTGTGTGTTGGTGTGTTGTGTGTGTTGATGTGTGTTGTGTGTGTTGGTGTGTGGTGTGTGTTTGTTTGTGTTTGTGTGTTGATGTGTGTTGATGTGTGTTGATGTGTGTTGATGTGTGTTGTTTGATGTGTGTGTGGTGTTGTGTGTTGATGTGTGTTTGATGTGTGTTTGTGTGTGTGTTGTGTTGATGTTGTTGTTGATGTTGTGTGTGGGTTGATGTGTGTTGGTGTGTGTTGGTGTGTTGGTGTGTGTTGGTGTGTGTGGTGTGTGTTGTGTGTGTTGGTGTGTGTTGATGTGTGTTGGTGTGTTGTGTGTGTTGTGTGTTTGGTGTGTGTTGGTGTGTGTTGGTGTGTGTTGGTGTGTGTCGATGAGGAACATTAAATCTCTCACTGGATGTAAGGATCAGTCTGACGCCGTCAGGAAGCCAGTCTGCAGCTGCTGATGGCCACGTTTCCTCAACACACGTCACTGGAAGAAGCTCAGCTTCGTTTGTGTTTTGGAAAACAATCTGGAACATCGCCTGCATGATGCACATTTGAAAAAGTAATTAACACAAAACAATAAAGAGCTTGATGAACAAGAACAACATGGGAAGAAAACTAAACATTTGTTTTAGAAGCCTGGAGCTCAGTAGCTCAGTAGCAGGGTTCGGGTTCTGGTTCTGGTTCTGGTTCTGGTTCTGGTTTGGGTTTAGGAATGAAGGGTTGGGGTAGCAGCAGGCCTGGTTTCATCACCTGATCCAAACTAAAACACATACAGGGACAACAGAACCATTTTATATGCAGTCTGATGGTTTTTTTGGATGAGTTTTAGGTTCCCTCCCTGCAGCAAACTGTTCCTCCATCAGGAACATGGTCTTTAATTTAATGCAGAAATCTGTCTGTAGTTCTGGTGATGAAACATCTCTACTATAAACTGTTCAATGCGACACAATCCATAGTCATAATGTTCACCCCAAACCAAGAAACCAGCATGAAAACAGAAAATTTACTGAGAAAACAATAAATATGAGTTATGTCACCTTCAACAATGCATGAAAGTTATTTTATGCTCAGCAACATTTCAAAGCCCCTCAAACCTTTGACCCCTCAAACCTTTGGCCCCTCAAACCTTTGGCCCTCAGTGTTTTAGGGGTTTTCCTGTTGATACTAACAGGCTGAAGGTGATTAACTGGCTTCTCCAGCCTGGTGAAAATACAATCATTTGATTTGAATTAAAAACAGAAGGTCACATTTTCTGATCTATGTGATGGAAAACTATTTGATGGTCGAATCTTATTTCACCCAGATGGGGGATCATGTGTCATATTAAATAAAAGGCAGCAAAGGTAGAACAATTGAACTCAGTTGTGAACGTCCTCCCTGCACACGCAGACATGTGACCCATATCGACTCCCATCGACGATGTGAGGCTCTCAGACTCTCTAACGTCCAAACAGGAAGTCCTATAAAACCTTGAGAGTCCAGAATAAATAAATCTGGTGGATGAGGAAAAACCAGTGGCCACAGTTTGTGGAGTAAGTCAGAAAAAACCATACAGAGAAGGTGAAGAAGCTCCAACAGAACCTGAAACACTGATGTATGGAGGAGCTGATGAGTTTTTGTCCAGGAAACTGTTGTTCCTGCCTCCAGATGGTCCTGATGTTTCATTAAGCTAAAAGCTCACATATACTGACGAGTTCTTCAACTTTCACCTCAGATATTTAACATATTTCCAGCTGCATAATCACTGTTGCACCTTGACACAGTGTTTGGGATTCTCTCTGTGCTCAAGTCACCAAGCCACACTTTCTGAATGCTACCTGAATGCTAACTGCTTCCTGAATGCTACCTGAATGCTTCCTGAATGCTACCTGAATGCTACCTGAATGCTAACTGCTACCTGAATGCTACCTGAATGCTAACTGCTATCTGAATGCTTCCTGAATGCTACCTGAATGCTAACTGCTATCTGAATGCTTCCTGAATGCTACCTGAATGCTAACTGCTATCTGAATGCTTCCTGAATGCTACCTGAATGCTAACTGCTATCTGAATGCTTCCTGAATGCTACCTGAATGCTAACTGCTATCTGAATGCTTCCTGAATGCTACCTGAATGCTAACTGCTATCTGAATGCTTCCTGAATGCTACCTGAATGCTAACTGCTATCTGAATGCTACCTGAATGCTAGTCTGAACAGACCTGGAATCACCACATTCAGCTTCAGCAGCTTTATTAAAGACACAAAATGTCCATAGAAAGATAATTTAAGAAAATTTTTAAAAGAAATGGGGCAAGTGAAGTACGTTTACTTGTGCCTGCCTCTTTTTCAAACAGATAGTTATCTAAATATATGTAAAACCTTCTACTGTGATAAATGTCGTGAATCAGATATTAGCTTAGCATTTTCAACATAAAAACTCTGAGTTTTTGTTTCCTCTCATTTTCCATGAAGTCCAGACTTTACAGGACATCACTGTTAGCTTAGCTTTAGCTTTTTCCACCAGGCATTTCAACATGACATGATTTCCTTGTTCTCGGTTTCACACTATGGAAGCCCGTTTCCGCCACTCTGTTAAAAAAATAAAATAAAATTATCTCATTATAATGAGATAGTATCTCATTATAATGAGATAGTATCTCAAAATAATGAGATAGTATCTCAATATAATGAGATAGTATCTCAAAATAATGAGATAGTATCTCATTATAATGAGATACTATCTCATTATAATACTATCTCATTATAATACTATCTCATTATAATGAGATACTATCTCATTATAATGAGATACTATCTCATTATTTTGAGATACTATCTCATTATAATGAGATTATTTTATTTTATTTTTTTAACAGAGTGGCGGAAATGGGCTTCCATATCACACAACTTCTGCCGTCTGATGTGATCGTTACTTTCTCCTGTACAGATAAAAACCAACAGCAGCAACAACACAAACCGTCAGAACTGCAACAAGAACAGCAACGTTTGGACTGATGGTTCCGACTGTGAAAACTCTCTGGACGTCTCCTGCTTCGTCTCCTGCTTCGTCTCCTGCTTCGTCTCCTGCTTCGTCTCCTGCTTCGTCTCCTGCTTCGTCTCCTGCAGGTCAGGGTGGATCAGTTTCCTGCCAGCTCAGATGAATCTCCAGCGGTCAGGTGAACGTACCTGAACGCAGCGCGATCCTCAGCCGGCTGAGCTGCAGGTGTTCCTCCGCCTCGGTCCCAGAGCTGCTCATCAGAACCCAACACCGGAACGTCCCCTCGTCCTCCACAGAGACGTTCTTCAGGACCACAGAGACGTCCCCCTGCTGGCGCCGGACCGGTTCTTCAGCGCCACTCGGCCTCTGAAGGACCGGTGCTGGTACTTGTCGTACGGCCGGCCGTTGCGGTAGAAGAAGACGTACTCGTTGGCCGGCAGGTCGTCTCTGGTCCACTCCACCACGGTGGCAGCTGCGGCGCCGGGAGTCTGGCACCGCAGGTCAGCATCTCCTCCGGGGGTCACCACCACTGGACCGGACCACAGAACCAGACATTACCACAGTGTCTCACATGGACGATGAGGGACGATGAGGGACGATGAGGGACGATGAGGGACGATGTCCCGGCTGCATGCAGGAAGCTGCTGCTCCACTGCATCTGAAATGCACTGAACAGCTTTAACACTGATCCTTCCAGCTGGTACCAGAACCATCTCTACTCCTCATGACTCAGCAGGTTTACATCCCTGATTGAAATGTTTCATCAGATCTTATAAGATTCAATCAAACAGAATCCTGATGTTTTTCCTTCATGTTTCTGATGCTGAGATGTTCTAAAACGTAACCACTGGTTTAAAATGAGCAGCACCAGTAGAAACTGGTTCTGCTGGTCAATGCATCCGAACCCGACCAGCTGCAGCCGGATCTGCTCTGCTGGGCTGATCAGAAACTGCAGCATGATGAACAACAAAACCAGCAGAGCTTAAAGCTTTTATGTTTACATTTTATTCTCATGAGCAAATTTTATACTCTTATATTTTAACCTAAAGAGTAAATCCTCTACACTTCAACTAGTTTTAAATTATTTTATTATATCTTTATTTAGTTGTAATTTATAAAACATGTATTTATGAGATCATTTCATCTTTACGATATGAAGGAAAACTTTCAAATTAAACTAATGTTGTGTTTCTGTACTGAAAGAGGAATAATAAATAAACCATAAGTCATGTAACATCTGGACAGAAATTGAAATCAGCATAATTTAAACTGCATGTTACTGAACATAAAACCCCCTGAACTCACCGTCAGCAGCAGAAACCTGCAGGATCAGCACAAAACAGGCGATTAAATGCAAAATGATCATTTCTGCAGCGGAAAATCATCGAGTTTCTGACGGTCGATCAGCTGCAGGATCAAATGAACTGAAACTGAAACGAAGAAATGAAGTAAACAAGGGACTAAAATGGCTCCTTCCGCCCCCTGGTGGACAAACACAGGAGCAACAAGACCTCTAATTATTTGGTTTTCTTCTAATATTAATAAACAGACATATTTTCTTACTGTTGTGTTGAAACACTCACTAAAATCTGATGTTACCACTGGGTGGCGCTGTTCTTCAGAAATGATTCATATAGTTACTGTCAGGTTGAATTAATCAGGACCTTTTATAAATCAAACATACTTCAACAAAACCAGAAACTAAAGATGCATCAGATTCATTTAGTCATCAAAACGTTTTATCATCTTTAACTTTCTGATTCCATTTTTAAAAATTCAGGAATTTATTTATGATGAATTCTGATAAAAACACAAAAAAGAAAATGAGCTGAAAAAAGTTCATTCAGCTGAACATAACATTAAATAATTAACCAAAATGAACAGAACCTTGTATGGCAAGACATTAACAACAATAATACTAGACCTCGAAAGCGAGCTGCAGTGACCTGTTGGACCAGCAGGGGGAGCTCAACACAAGCCTCCAGCCTTCCCTCCAATATTTACTGTCTAATAATCATAAAGGATCAGCATTTAGTTTCAGCTTCTACCTTAATTCATCTTAACCTGCAGGTTGATTCTACATTCTGTTTTCTATATTTAAAAATTCAGAAGTTTGTCGCATAATGAGAAGCATCAATAAATCCTGAGAATGACTGAACATTGATGACATAATCAGTGCTAGCATTACTAACGCTGCTATTGTTGCTAATGTTGCTAACACTGCTAATGTTGTTATTGTTGCTAAAATTGCTAATGTTGCTAACACTGCTAATGTTGCTATTGTTGCTAATGTTGCTAACTGTCTTTTTCGGCCAGTCTCAGCTGAAACAGCTCAGATCTGCTTCCTGTTAAAGTTTTCTAACCACAGGAGGGAGGAAGGGGAGGAAACACAAACTTCTCTTGATTTCACAGAAACAGAAACGATGAGAGGAGCATCATGGCTGATCGGTGAGTGCGGATGGAGCTTAATCTGTTTTAATCTGCAGATTAATAGCTTCATTAATAATGAGATGAATCAGCAATTTACCAGACAAACAGAAAAATATGACAAAATGAGAAACTCTCAGTTTTATTTATCATTTCATATTTCTTTCTGTTTCTCTGGAAACCAGAGAGAAGCAGCAAGTCAGTCTGTTGATGAAGATTTGAAGTTTTTCTAAACTTCTAGGAATATCAAGCTGCGTTTATGAACTTTCAGTCAATATGATGAACTTTTATCATTTGTGCTGCTTGAGGAGGAAGCAGTTAGAGCCTCCTGGTTGGTCTCTGCATGGAGTCTCCATGTTGGTTCTGCAGTTAATCTTCAGTAACTACTTATGTGTGTGTGTGTGTGTGTGTGTGTGTGTGTGTGTGTGTGTGTGTGTGTGTGTGTGTGTGTGTGTGTGTGTGATTCTTTTGAACCTCTAAACATCGGATCGGTTCTGTAGAACCAAGTCGTATCGTCTGCAGTCTGAAGCTCATGATGCTTTTATGAGACTTTAATTCTGCAGCAGAAGAAACCAGACGGTAAAATAAAAAATTAGATTTCAGCCAAAGACTCAGATTTGAGCATCAAACCATCACCCTAATCTTTACCTCATGTGATACAAAGCTGGACTGCAGGATGTGACCAGAGGACAGTGAACACCTCATGTTCTACTGAACGTTTCTTCTGTTATTTTCTTGTTTCTCTCTTTAAGATCTTTCTTGTGATTTTGATCAATTTTATTGGCTCTTCAGTTTTGATATCAGAACTTCTCTGGACATCAAACCCGGGTGAGTGAATTCATCACAGATCTATAATCTCAGATGTCACAGTCAGCAGATTCCTCTGCAGTTAAACTGTTTACCGCCCCCTGCTGGACATGGAGGAACGTTCACTTTTCACATTCATGTTTTCACTCAGTTCATAGAGCAGCTCGAGTTTCTGCAACGTTTTTACATCTTGTTTGTGTTTCATCTAAAGCTTCACATGAAGAACAAAATGAATCTGAACAGATCCAACATTTTCAATCTGAGGCGGAAACATGAAATGAATCCAAACTGGATCATTGTCAATAGGGGGCGCTGTGTGTGGCGACTCATATGGTGGAAGTTAAAACAAACTCCTGGTTTGTGACATTGAATAAATGTTTTAATGTATTTTCCAGTCCTCCCAGTTCGTCTGACTGTGAGTCCCAGCAGATCCCAGTTCTTTAGAGGAGAATCAGTGACTCTGATCTGTGAGGATGAAAACAGATAAGCTGGATGGACAGTGAGGAGAAACACCAGCAGAGAGACCAGGAAGCCATGTGGAGATGAATATGGTACCTTAGCTGGTTTAGCCTGCAGCGTCACCATGTACCAACATGACACTGGTCTGTACTGGTGTGAGTCTGGATCCTCCAGCTCCAGCAGCAGCAGCTGCAGCTGCAGCAGCTGCAGCAGCAACAGCTGCAGCAGCAGCAGCAGCAGCTGCAGCATCCAGCTCTCTGTCTCTGGTAAGATCAGACTGTGGAGTTAGTGTTGCTGTGTGGAAATGGATGAAATGCTGTAGTTTGTCTCTGTGTTGAAAGGATCAGTGATCCTGCAGAGTCCTGTCCTCCCTGTGATGGAGGGAGATGACGTCACTCTGAGCTGCAGAGCAAGGAATCCAACCCACAACCTCCCAGCTGCTTTCTATAAAGATGGCTCCTTCATTGGTGATGGATCAGCAGGCAGCATGACCCTCCTCCATGTTTCCAGCTCTGATGAAGGCCTCTATAAATGTAGCATCAGCGGTTCTGGAGAGTCTCCATCCAGCAGGGTCTCTGTCAAAGGTCAGAGGTCAGCAGCTTCTCTGTCTCTTCATCAGGAGACAAGAAGTAAATGATTCTCTGATTCATTTCAGGGAGAGTCTCCTCCACTCGTCCTCCTCTCTCCATGGTTCTCTCTCTCTCCTTTGCTGGTTTTCTGCTTTTCTTTGTGTTGCTGGTGGTTCTGCTGACTCGGCGCCTCTGCAGGAAGCCAGCAGGTAACCCTCCCTCAGCTTCCTGAACTCCTCTGTTTATTCGTTGTGTGTCTGACTGTCGGTTTATATTATGTGGCTTTTTTTCAGCGGCGGGGTCGGGGGGGAGCTTCAGGCCTAATCAGCAGCTTTTGGCTCAATATTGTGTTTGTGGTCAAAGTGAGAGAAGCTGTGCTGTCATTCTGCTTCCTCTCTTCGCTCCTTTTGTTTTTCACCTCAGTGACATGAACATGATTTGAGCTTCTGGTCTCAACTTTTTGGTTACAAATGTTTTTATTCAGTTTCTGATGTTTAAACTGTTTAATCAGCAGAAGAGTCAGAATCAGCTGATTTTAGATCTTCAGTGTAATGAGCTGCTCTGGATTTTCTGCAGTGGTCTAAACAAAACAAATCACACCTTCAGATTGTTATTGGTGAAGAAGCTGCGACATTTTCTTTCTGCTTCACCACTAGCTGCAACTTGTTGCTGTTTTCTCCTTCCTGTGATCTGCAGCCAGATGCTGCAGCTCTGTATTTATCCATGAAGAAAGCAGCAAACAGGAAGGCTTACGTCAGGATGCTAATGCTAATGTAGCGATAGCGGCTCTGAAGCAGGTTATTCCAATCAGAAATATATTTTTCTTTCACCCAGTGGTGGGAACTGCTAACTAAACGTTAGCTATGCTAAACATAAACTTTGGTTCTGCTGGCAGGCTAAGGCTAATGTGCTAACTTCAACTACGTTGATAAACATCATGTCTCATTCAGCATATCGCCCTCTACTGAATGAAATGTGTCATGCACATCTGCCTGTACTGGTTTGCTCCTGTTCAGGTTTCAGTTTCCTACTCGTTGAGTTTTGCTAGCTCTGATTTAGCAATGCATTCTGCATCTTTTGTTGCAAGTTAATAGGTAAGGAGAGGAAATGAAACTTCCTCCACTTCAAAGTAATAGCATGAAAATAAACGTCCAACCACCTGAAGAGAACCAAACCAGTCGAGAACCAAACCAGAGGGAATTAGCGCTTCAGAAATTATCTGTAAGAATTAATGTCGGTGAAGCTAAGTGCGCTAAATGTTTCCTGTATTAGCAAAATGCTAAAGTGCTAAATAAATCATGTGCTCGCCTTTTAGCAGATTAGCAAAGTGTACCCACCACTGTTCTCAGCCCTTTACCTTTGGACAGTTGTTCAAAGGTAAACCCTCCTTGTTGCCATAGCAACAGGGAGGGTTGTTTATATAAAACTGGGATCAGCTGATTAGCTTAATTTACATTTGAACTACGACCCGGAACCTCAGAGGAGTTTAAATGAAGCTTCCTGGATGTTAGCGAACAATACGGCCAGAGGATGAGCAGAGCTAGCTGACAGCTTAGCATGAGGCAGTCATGCTAACATGCTAATAGCTGACGGAGTAACGTAAGGTTATGAATATCTGTTAGCATATGTTCATATGCAAATAGATGAATATCAGATAATAACAGATATCATGCTGACATGCTATCTGTTAGCATGCTAGAATGGCCGCCTCATGCTAACAGGCTAACAGATTCTTCCAGCTGTGGGAAACAGTTTCACTAAATATTCATAATTAACTCCTGATAGATTCCTGAGTTCAGCTCAGCTGGGTCTAGCTGTGACCTCTGATGACCTTCATCATGTTTCACTCGTTTCTCTCAACCTGTTTGGTTTGCAGACAGAAACTCAGCAGCTGGATCTTCATGGGCAGCAGAGGCTGCAGACGCAACAGATTCATCCACTGCTGCAGGTCCGTTTATGGTTCATTTCCTGAAACCAGCTGACAGGACAATATATAATCAATAACTAATTGATCAGCTGATCTGAATGGACCTGATTTCCAGTCAGATCAGAACCAGACGATGTTTCATTTATCTAACAGCAGTAACTGTTGTTTATTTTACAATATTTATATTAATTCACATAGAAATCATGTTTAAATATTATATTAGATGCAGGAATAAGATTTTAATTCCTTAAAGTCGTGAATGTTGTTAATTAAAATGAACTTGTAGAAATAGTTCAGCTTCACAAACACTCAGGTGATTTGGTCAAACAATCTGATTAATTTTTGCTTTAAGTCTGAAATATAAAAATATTCATCATGTTTTATTCTGTATTTATTCTCCTAAACGGTTTAGAGTCAGCAGCTGATTATTCATCGACACGGAGAAAAACACCTGAAGCTCCAGACACAACAGGTACAGAACTGGAACATCCAGATCCAGAACCAGTTAAATCCAGATCAGATTGAATCCAGATCCAGTACAATCCGGATCCGGTTCAGTGTTTCTGGGTTTTACCTCAGATCAGGTGTTTCTCTGTCATCCAGATCCAGAACCTCTGATGGTTTCCAGTTTCTGTCACTTCTAGAAACACAGCTCTATGTCCTAGAAACACAGCTCTATGTTCTAGAAACACAGCTCTATGTCCTAGAAACACAGATCTATGTTCTAGAAACACAGCTCTATGTCCTAGAAACACAGATCTATGTTCTAGAAACACAGATCTATGTTCTAGAAACACAGATCTATGTTCTAGAAACACAGATCTATGTTCTAGAAACACAGATCTATGTCCTAGAAACACAGATCTATGTTCTAGAAACACAGCTCTATGTCCTAGAAACACAGATCTATGTTCTAGAAACACAGCTCTATGTTCTAGAAACATAGTTCTATGTTCTAGAAACACATCTCTATGTCCTAGAAACACAGCTCTATGTTCTAGAAACACAGTTCTGTGTTCTAGAAACAGATCTATGTTCTAGAAACACAGTTCTATGTTCTAGAAACACATCTCTATGTCCTAGAAACACAGCTCTATGTTCTAGAAACACAGTTCTATGTTCTAGAAACAGATCTATGTTCTAGAAACACAGCTCTATGTTCTAGAAACACAGATCTATGTTCTAGAAACACAGCTCTATGTTCTAGAAACACAGCTCTATGTTCTAGAAACACAGCTCTATGTCCTGGAAGCGTTTCAGTGACTGACTCTGTTCTGCTGCAGAACCCGATCCAGGACCCGTTTACTCATCGGTGAGGAGAGAGAGAGGCGTGACGTACGGGACGGTCGGCATCAGGACCAGGACAGGTGAGGCTGCTGCTGACCTTTGACCTCTCTGCCCTGACCTTCAGTCCATCCTCACTGCATCCCAATCTGATTTCAGTCGTTTATGAAATACAGCAAAAAGTCACAGATCCTGACGTTACTGCTCAGAACCAAATCCGTTCTGTTTCTAAAAATGATCATTTTGTTAAAAGGAACATTTTAAAGTTTGGATCTGTAATAATTCATATTTAATTTCATTAAAGTGCTGCATGCTGCGATTATGAACATTATTTTATCCATCAACAGTTTTTCTTCTCGCCGTAGATGTTTGCAGCACCAAGTGAAGCCATGAGAACAGCTCCTGATTGGTCAGATGTTGCTCGACCCAGTCCATCCCATCCAACCTGTGAACGATAAACCAGTCTGACTAACTGGAGCTGGGATGTCGTCTCTGTGAAACGGCTGCTAACCCGGGTTCTGTTTCCCTCCAGAACCAGCAGTGGTACCAGAACAACACGGCGTTTACTCCCTGCTGAAGTGCAGAGCGACCCAACCGGACGCGGCCGACCCGTCCGGCTGCTGACCTGACCTCTGACCTCTGGACAGCGGCGGTCCGAACCCAGAACCTGACCAGAACCAGTTGGTTCTGCTGACTCGTCATTTAAATTCATTATAACCTCAAAAAACGTTAATATTTTTTATATGATGATGATGATGATGATGATGATGATGATGATGATGATGATGATGATGATGATGATTCACAGAGCAGAAAGTTTGGGTCCTCTGTCGCCAACAGATATTTATTTACCAAAACTGATTTCTGCTCAATTGTCTGCAGAAACATTTAATGTTCTGAATTAATCCGCTATATTTATTTGTTCATGTTCAATAGATGAATTATCCCTTTAACTAAACCGGAAGTTGCAGCTCCTACTTTGCTCCGTCGCCGCCAGGTGGCGCCATGTCCTCTCCTTGTTGCATTGCTGACGTCAGATTGTCTCCCTTATGTCTGCGCTCTAATTGGCTCAGCGCCGCTGCTGGTCACGTGACTGGCTCTGTGGGCTCTGATTGGTCGATGCCTCCAGGTTCACTGGAGGTTCACTGATGTTTATTTATGAAACTTTTATGAAACTTTTCATGTTTCCAAACTGAACTCTGAACTCTGCTCGGGTTGGACTGACATGTTTTACTAATTTCATATTTTATTTTATTATTATTTAGTTGTTTTGTAATTATTGTATTGTAATTTTAAAATATAAAAAATTATTTTCGCATTAATGTCTTGTATTTTATGGATTATACTGATTTCTTTCAACTTTGGTCATTTTACAAACTTATTTTAATATTTTTTGTTTATTATTTATATTTTATTTCAATTATTTATTCATTTAATTGTTTTACTTCCATTTTGTTTCATTTTATTTTGTAGTATTCAGCTAATTATGTATTTATGTATCTTTTTGTTTTATTCTGGTATTTTATTTATAAAAATCTCTACATTTTGATTCTGGATCATTTATTCATTATTACTTTATTTTCGATTTTGAATATTATTGTTTTCTATCATTGAATGTGATGTTTGATTATAGATTGGTATTATTGTTATTTTTAGATTATATTCATTTATTGAAAACATAATTTATTAAAAACAGATTCTCTGTTTTGTTTTTGTCTCATTAATGTTTCATTTCAGAACCAGGTTGCAGCTTTTGGGTTATTATTTTTTTTTTCCATTTATTGAGGTTAAAATAACAGTTCTATCTGGTGAACTGGTTGAACTGGTTGAACTGGGAATCTCCCAGTCCCCGCTGAGCCTGGCTGGTTTACAGTCTACTTGTTCATCCTTCTTGGTTTTGGGGTAAATATTTCAATATGAGCCTTTAAGTAACTTTATGTTTGTTTCCATGTTGAACAACTGAAGGAATGAATCACTTGATGAACCGGTTCTTTCCCCTCAGGCTGCAGGGAACCGAAGCGCCGCTGTTGTTATGATTATTATTATTATTATTATTATTTTGGCCTCCAGCGCCGACCTGAGGTTACCTATGACGTCATAAGTGAACACCCTCCGCTGCTCTGAGGAACCGAACTGGATCAGGAAGAACCAGACAAGAGAGCCGGAGTTCCCAGGAATCGGAGCTCCGAGGCTCCACGCCCGACCAGGACACGCCCCTTCCACGGAACCACTTCAGCCCGGGATCCGAACCGACACCAGAGGGCTGCGAGCGCTGCTGCTGATCGGACCGGACCGGACCGGACCGGACCGGTGG
Organism: Poeciliopsis prolifica; assembly: GCF_027474105.1. Taxonomy (NCBI): domain Eukaryota; kingdom Metazoa; phylum Chordata; class Actinopteri; order Cyprinodontiformes; family Poeciliidae; genus Poeciliopsis; species Poeciliopsis prolifica. Next base: position 637,336 of record NW_026562503.1, on the reverse strand, counting down.
CTGGACGATGGAGCTGCAGGCGGAACCAGCTGCGAGGATGGAGGGTGAGAAACATAGAACCAAACATTCTGCACTTCTAGTGTCATTATCTATGTCTAGAGATATAGATAATGATGTCTAGATCCTATATTGATCTGCAGGTTAAATGATTCACTTATTATTATTATTATTATTATTATTATTATTATTATTATTATTATTATTATTATTTATATGAATATTTTGTGCATATATTCAAACTCTCAGAAACAATATAATAAACTACAACAGAATTAAAATGACCTGATATTTAAATGTTTCTATTTAATATTAAACACTCAAAGAAATAATGTTAAGTTCAAACTAACTTTCTCAGGTCAAAGGTCAAAGTGCAAACACGTGGGAACTAATGACAGCAAAAAATTATCTAAAACAAAAGATATTTAATAGATAAAATGCTAAAGTTTAAAGGAAAATGGCTTAAAAATTAAACAAATACTAAATACTAGAATAAAACAATATTTTGCTCTAAAATTAGAAAACAACAAAAATAAAAACAAAGTAAAAACTTTCACATTTTCTAAAACCTAAAGTTCATATTAATTATAATTTAAAGTCCAACCAGCTGGTTTTATTCGTCTGTTACTTTAACTGCTGAACAGTTCAGGGTCACTTATCTAAACTCTAAACACAGCTCAGAGTTGGGGTCAGAGGTCACAGCCGGCCGCCTCCGTCCAGAGAAAATTCATCTTATTAATGATGATCTGCTTCATTTAGACTTTATTAACCACATAAAGGCAGAACACCATGAATAGCATGAAAACGCCCAGACCCGAACCTGAACGCATCACGGTCCTTCACACCCGAACCTGAACGCATCACGAACCGTCAGTTAGAGTTGAACCTGAACGCATCACGCACCATCAGTTAGAGTTGAACCTGAACGCATCACGGTCCTTCACACCCGAACCTGAACGCATCACGCACCGTCAGTTAGAGTTGAACCTGAACGCATCACGGTTCATTTCCATTTTATGATCCAGTTGATGAACCGTCATTCAAATCCAGAGTCCAGAACAAACTGTCTTTTTTTCTCGATGCTGCGCAAATGAAAGCTGCTTTGTTCCAGCAGTTTGAACAACACACACACCTACACACCACACACACACACACACACCTTCACACACACACTACATACACACACCTTCACACACACACCTACACACACCTACACACCCTTCACACACCTTCACACCTTCACACACCACACACACACACTGTGACACACCAGGAGACGTTTCCTGCCATTTCCTGGTTCACACGTTTAATCCAGATCTTTTATCAGTTTCTCCATTTTTGCTCCGTCAGAGCTAAATCTGGACCGCTTCCTGGTTCTGTTCCGACGTGTCAGAACCTGATCAGAACTGAACCTGCAGTAAAGTTTACAGAACTGTCCTCAGAGAGAGCTGGAAGTTTTTCCCAAGGAGACGAACATGCAGCCTGACCTGATGGTCAGCCGGTCACTGTCAGTGATCATCACTGGTTAAACACCAGATTATGTTAATCTGCAGTTTACAATCCACAGCTGCACCAAATCATTCGTGCTCAAAGTCCCGTTCTGCTGTTTCACTGAAATGATGTAATATTTGAGTTTGTGTGAATCGTGCAGCTGCAGCGTAATCAGAAAGTTATTTTAGTCGGAAACATGCAGAAATTCAAACTTAGATAAACATTAATACTGAGCCTCTTCAGTTCCTGCAGTGTTTCCTACTTCCTGCTGTCAGACGGGTCCAGATGGGTCCAGACGGGTCCAGACGGGTTCTGTCGTTCACTGACTCTGAACGTCTGGCAGGAATCAGATCTGTGTGAAAACTTTTTCACATGGTCAGTTTGTTCCTCACTGCATGAAATGTTTATTAAACTAGTGGTTAAAACTTTGAGTTAATTTAAATTAAACCATCACTGAAGTCAACTGCTTTCTTCATAAATCTTTTTTTGCTGCTAAATTATTGAATAAACAGACATTTGAATTAATATTTATAGTTTTTAATGTTCAGAGTTTCTCTCATCGCTCATGCAGTTTCTTTAGGAATCTGGACGCTGACATTAGCATTAGCTGCTACATGTTAGCATTAAGATGCTATTCTTGAATAGCTTCTCTGACATGCTAACTGCTTTTAGCACAACTCGAACACAACAAAACTGTAGTCAGTGGATGATGATGGAACCTTTAATGTAAAAAATCTAATTACTCATCAAAATGTATGTAATTAATTAATCTAATTAACACGTTAAAGACCCGGCCCTGTTTGAAAACAAATACTGAAAACTGACTTGGTATTAAAATCTCAGATGATCTTAAATTTTGAGCTTTAAACAGTGAAAACCATCTGACAGCAGGTGACTAACACAGGAGGCATTTAATCAGTGGAGGTGATGACTGGGTCAGAATATCTGAAAGCAAAGATGAAGCAGAGGATGACGAATCATGAAGAAACAGGAAGTTAAAACAAGACTAGAAATACAAAAACAAGACTAGAAATACAATCAGAAAAATATGAAATAAATAGAAGGCAGATGATGATGATGATGAAGATGACAGGAAGATCACCAAAATAAAAGGAACTTAGAGTCAAACTTTGAACCAATACAGGTTTATTTATTGTCTAATAAAACAGAACCAATGATATGAAGAGCATTTGTGACATCACTGACAGGAAGTGACGTCACGAGGAGAAAAGTTTCATCTGAAAGTTTATTGTGTTGAGCAGGAACGAAGGCGATGGACTCAAACTGAGAAGGAACAGAAATCAGAGAGAATGGAAACATTTCATTTCAGCTTCATGCTAACAGCTGTTAGCTTCATGCTAGTGCCTGTAAGGCAGGACATGCTCACATGGATGCTGATGAACTCTGATCATCTTTCCTGACCTTTCCCTCATTGACCCTCTGGCTTCAGTCTTTCTGTTTGTGGACGTTTTCTAGGACGGTTGCCCGGCAACGCCTCAAACAGCAGCAACAACGCGCGGATCTGTCCCCATGACGACGACAAATTCAAATACAACGCCTACATCTACACCTACTTCCTGGTGTTCCCCGTGGCGTTCCTCTGCAACATCATAGCGCTGGTGGTCTTCTTCAAGCAGAAGAAATGCAGGTTTGACCTGAAACACTTTCCTCATGAACACAGAACCGACCTCCGACTGTTTCTGTTCAGTGGCGGCGCCGCTAACTAAAACGTTTAGCTAACTGTGAAGCACTAAACATTAGTTGCACTAGAGCTAAAGTGGTGTACCAATATGGTATTTAGCATTAGCTAATGCTATAGCACAATGCCAATATGGTATTTAGCATTAGCTAATGCTATAGCACAATGCCAATATGGTATTTAGCATCAGCTAATGCTAAAGCACAATGCCAATATGGTATTTAGCATTAGCTAATGATAAAGCAATATGGCAACATGTTATTTAGCATTAGCTAATGCTAAAGCACAATGCTAATATGGTATTAAGCATTAGCTAATGCTAAAGCACAATGCTAATATGGTATTAAGCATTAGCTAATGCTAAAGCACAATGCTAATATGGTATTTAGCATTAGCTAATGCTAAAGCACAGTGCCAATAGCATTAGCTAATGTTAAAGCACAATGCCAACATGGTATTCAGTGGAAGCTAGCACTAAACTGTTATGTTCAGTGATGTTGCTAATCTGTGTGTCAACATGAGCAACAACATAGCATATTGTCAATAACCAGATTAAATTTATCATCTCACACCGACCGATTCAGTTTTCACTTCAGAAGTGATTCTTTGATTCTGGTTTATAATTGTTAGTTTTGCTAATGACCACGACAGGAAAGCAACAGCATATTGAACCACTCACTGCAGTGATGCATTCTGGGTACAGAATAAATGTCATTTGCAGCAACATGGAAACAAACTGAGTTCACTCCCTTCAAAATAAGAGCATCAATATAAAGCACTAACTGGAGAATTCAATATCCAGAACTTGATTCACTGGAAGTTTAAAAAACAGCCAAGAAACTTAGAGCTTTGAAATGATCTGGAGAATGAATTTAAGCGCTAAATATTTTCAGAGTTAGCAAAACAAGCATTAGCTCTGCTGTTAGCACAGTTTTAGTTCCAAAAGTGAACGTCACTGTTTCTGTCCATGACAAAATGATTTAAATATTCACCCTGGATGGAAAAGAAACGTTCAAATGAAACTGCTGCAGTAAAAATTTACATCTTCATAAACAAATTATTTTTACAGCGTTAATAACGCTGTGCAAACTGTTAGCAGCTCTTCTGTCTGCCATAAAGCCAGCAGAGCCGGAGCGCAGACATGAAGCAACCAGATACTGAAAGTGTTTTCTAGCAGAGTCGAGGTCAACGACCCTGAACAGAAACAGGCTGTGACCCCGTGACCTCTCCACCAATGGATCTCTGTGCTGACCTCCTGACCTCCTGTTGCTCTGGTTGGCGATGCAGAGGAAGACTCCAGCTGGACCAGCGGAGCTGAAACAGATCTCATGTTTTCTGCTCAGATGTTTCTACTGGATCGTTTCAATCTGAGTGCAGAGAAAACCTCATTGCACTCAGCAGTTAGCATCCTGGATGCTAACTGCTGTTAGCATCTCTGCAAAGAACCTTATTGGTTCTGTGACACTCAGTGGTTCTGTTAAAAAGTCCAATCACTCTTCCACCTGTCATTTCTGCACATGCTGTCGTTTCTTCCAGGTTTATATTTCCCAGATTTCTCTGGCGAGTCGTTCAGCCAGTCAGACTCTAACCCTGTGCGCTTCAGGATGGATTGAATTTTTTAGGTAAAGAAACCAAAACTTGATGAACCAGATCATTGAGGTGTTGCTCAGAAATGCGCCTCCCAGCTGCCACATCCTGTTCCAGTGAACAGCATCTCATTCCAGAGCAGCTGGAAACGCAGCATCAGCTGGACCTGCGTCACGGCGCCGACGGCTCGGCTGAGTTCTGCTAAAACTGTCCAACATGTTGGTTCCTCTGAAACATCAACATGTCCACTTTAATCCTGGAGCCTGTCTGAAACCAGCTGGGATCGGACCGGATGATTCTGAAGAACCGGTTCATGAAGTTACATTGTGATACGGTAATGAAGGCGAAGCAACACGACGGACAGATCCAGCTGGTTCTGGGGGTCCGTCATGTTGCCTTACAGCAGTTAGGCTGTTTCCTCCTGACGGTCCGGTCGACCCGGCAGACTGACAGCTGGATCAAAGTGGACTAACCAGAGCTGGTGTGAACGGCGCAGCTTTAACCTGCCATGAATCAGACCAACAACAACCAATAGATAAATAAGGCGTAAAAACTTTTAGTTTCTGCTCATGAAACAGTGAAATCCACTTTCACTGTTTACGGGTCGCCTGTGATGAGGAGGAGGATGGGAATCTTCGGCATGTGGGTGGCATTGTGTCAGATAATCATCAGGAATGTAAAGAGAAACAGTTTTTGTCTCGTTTCATCCTCAGTGAATCTCCTCCCTAAAACCTGCAGCAGCTCTTTGACCTGACAAACGTCCAGATCGCTTCCCTCAGCAGCAGGACTTTCTGCCTCAGCCTGACCGGCAGGCTGGAGGCTTATTGGCTTCTCAGCCATTAGTTCACCAGGCTGCATGACAACCAGGAAATGAAGCCATTAACTTCATCACAGCAGCTGATCGGATCCGAGATAAGCAAGCAAACATTCAGGTGTGTCAACAATGAAGCCTTGTGGAGCCAGAAGGGGAGTTAGAACTGAACCGCGTCCAGCCTGGTTCTGATCCAGATCAGGAGATCCAGATCAGGAGATCCAGATCAGGAGATCCAGATCAGGAGGATCCAGATCAGGAGATCCAGATCAGGTATTTACCCAGATTATTCTGGGTAAATACAACCAAAGCTAACATGCTAGCCTAGCGCTAGTAGCAGCCAAAGACTAAAGAGAAATCACTAAACTCTGACGCCTCCATCTTGTTTCATCTGGTGAAACAGGAAGTTGCTCTCAGTGTCTTCAGAGGTTTTAGTGTCGTTTCCTGCAGTGGTTGTTGGTGCAGCGCCCCCACAGGCCAGGAGGGGAACAGTCTCATTAACATGACCTTAACAGCGCCATCAGTGACCCTCCTGGAGAGAAGAGAAACATCTACTGTTTTCCCTTTGCTAAAGTTCAGGTTTATGTGGTAGAAGTGAGACGGTTCTCATTTTCAGAGATTCTCCCACCTGAGCTGTGGATCTCTGCAGCTCCCCCAGAGTTTAATGCTGTCCTTGGCCAGGCTGTCGGTTGGGGCAGACTCTGTTTACTGAGTCTGTCCCATAAACTGTCTCTCTGAGGTCAGACAGTAGACTGTAGTGGATACCATCTTTACCTGGAAGTGGTTTGGCACTGGGATTTTTCAAGCATTTACATGTCGACCAGCGATGCACTGGGTGCGTCGTCTGTCAGCAGGTGAGAGGCAGGTGACTCTGTGGACAGGTGTTCAGGTCACTGCAGGGTCAACAGACCTGTTCCTCACTCAGCCCTCGGTCTGTGTGACGTGTCCTCTGCTTTCATAGCCTGGATCTGTTTGGACTCTGAGACTCTGGATCTGTTTGGACTCTGAGACTCTGGATCTGTTTGGACTCTGAGACTCTGGATCTGTTTGGACTCTGGAGAACCTCCAGCAGGTGGACTCCACTGGAACCAGTCACTGCTCCTGTGTTGTCCTCTTTCCAACGTCCAACAGGAAGGCAAATGTCTTACAAACAGAGGTTCCTGCTACTGAAGGAAGAGATCAGGCTGTGAATTCCTACACACTGATTCACGCTGCCCTGATTGTCCGTCTCCTCTTCCTTCCATCCGCAGGAACAAACCCGTCTCTGTGATCATGGTGAACCTCGCCCTGTCTGACGGCAGCTTCTCCCTCACCCTGCCTCTGCGACTGGCGTACTACATGAACAATGGCCACTGGACCTTTCCTGACTGGGTCTGCAGACTCTGTGTCTACGGCTTCTACGTCAATCTCTACTCCAGGTAGGACAGGAACGTCCTCAATCCCCTTTGGCTTGGGGAATATTTCAGTGCCATCTCTGCTCTCTCTGCCTTTCAGCATCCTGTTCCTCACGCTCCTCAGCCTCCACCGCTGGTTGGCCGTCGTCTATCCAATACGCTATCAGTACATGAGAAACTTCAGGTCAACCTTGCTGATGTGTCTGGGAATCTGGCTGTTTGTGGCCGTGTCCTCTGTGCCCTTCCTTGGCAGCGGCGTTAAAGAAAGGTAAGAGTCAGAGCACCAGTGATACGTCTTTGTTTGCTGCTGGCTGGGACCAAGCAGAGGACCACAGGATGCTGAAGTTTCTCCTCTGCTTCCTTCCAGAGGTGGAATACCTCTGCTTTGAGCCGGCGACTCCACAGTCTTGGTCCCGCATTCTCAGCCTGAACTACGTGGCGTTGATTTTTGGATTTGTGCTGCCGTTCTTCACCATCATCCTGTGTTGCACCAAGATCATCCACAGTCTGACACACCCAGAATATTTTCAGGACTTGAAAACACGCATGAAGTTAAGGAAGAAAAACAAGCGCTCAGTGCGCCTGCTCGTCACGGTGATAGCAACCTTCCTGCTCTGCTTCCTGCCCTACCACGTGATCCGGACCCTGCACCTTCACGCCGTGAACGCCCACTGGAACTGCAGCATCACCAACCTGCTGCAGAGAGCCGTGGCGATTACGCTGTGCATGGCGGCGTCCAACAGCGTGGTCAACCCGCTGCTGTACTACTACTCCACCAAGAAATTCAAGGAAGACGTTGAGCTCACGCGGTCACGTTGGAGTCAACGGATGTCTTTTAGAAATAGCTCTGTAAGATCCACTGGAAGGAACGGGTCGTCAAAAGTTAAAACCCGACCGGATCCGTCCATAAACCCAGAGGATGTGGAGCGGAGTCATTTCAGAATGTCCTGCTACAGACCAGAGGATTCAAATGACTGAGAAACCTTTGGATGAAATGTGCTCAGTATCCGTCCAAAATTAGAAACCTTTCAGGAGAAACTGCTGCAGATGATGCCTTTGGGTCACAGCAACACAGATTTATCATTTTCCATTTTCTTTGGTTTGATGAAGGTTAGCTTTGTCAGTAGAACTGGTTTTGTAATCTTGGGTTTAACTTGAGATCAGATTATATTCCAGAGGAAGAAGGAAGGAGTTCTGTTCTCCTCTGAAGGACTCACATGTTCTCCTCATGGTTTTCCTCCACATGGTGGCTGATCAGGTAAAAACAGTAAGACAGGATCCTCTCCAGGTCAACAGCGCCCTCTTCAGGCTGCTCCCTGACTGGACACTGAACAGGAAACCTTATTTCCAGGGTCTCATAGTTTCCGTTGAGCTGAAGCAGCAGTGATCTCTGGTCCATGCAGAAACCAGTTTATAGGGAGATAATCCAGTTTCCTCCTGCTGATTTTTAAACGCTGTTTATCGTCTGACCATGAAGTCGTCAGAATGAAGCACTGAAACACTTTGGGTGGGATCTGAACATGAGGTTCACGTTCTGCTGATCCTCTTTATTTAACTGTCTATTATTTTACATGTTGGGAAACAGTACAGCCATGTAAACAGGAAAATGAAGGCCCAGCTGGGAGTGTCGTCCCTTCTGCTCAATGTTGATTTTTATATAAACTTCTACAAACTGTCACTGTGTTTATGTCCTGCTGTTTAATGTTCATTCAATGTTTAATTATAATGTGACTCAGAGGATGTTGTTTAAAACACCAAGTGAGGAATTTGTTTCATATTTTAATGGTTTACATTCAAATGGAGTCTATTTACAATCCAGACATTAAATCACACGTTTCCTGTTTATCTCAATTATGACTATTATATTATTTTTATTTACTAAATGTTTATTTCTGAGAGATTTTTGAAAACTATGCAGTTGAGCTTCATTCAGCCTCCCCAGGATTTGGGTCGGGCTGCCCGTCGCACTGCCTGACTGTAAATAGCAGGTTTCTGGAGTTCTGGCCCATTCCTCCCAACAGAACCAGTTGAACTGGGTCAGGTTTGTAGGCCGCATCGCTTTCACACCATTTTCTAAAGTTATATAGTACAAAACTAAGCAGTTATTTGGGTTATTCAGCCTGTCAATAATTTAATATAAAGATTCACTTTCTAAAGTCATATTTGACCAGGTTTTATTCATTCATCTGTTTCAAATAAACACTTATTTAACAAGCTGTTTAGCTTGTAAACTATTAGCTAACTAGTTTAGTTAGCCTGTAAACAAGCTAGCTATTTACCTGCTAGCTAGCTAAATACTCTGTTGGTAAAGGAAGCATTTAGCTCTGATTAGCTCTGGGCTAACTGAATGTTGACTTTAAGTATGGAGCTAGCTCACCGCTAACTATTAAGCTAACTCGCAAATTCATGAGCCGATATCCAGAAGTGGGCTATGTTGAAATTGAATTTTAAATTAGCACAATAGTACACAGGCTAATCTTTACTTTAAGATAAATTTAGATATCTATTTAGACAGGGAGCCTGTCTGCCAGGCAATTAACAAATTCCTTAGCGTGGTTCAAAAGTTCACTAGGATCTTAAAACTTTTTATAAATAATTTTATTTATATTAGAATTAAATATATTTCTTTAAGCATGTTTTGAATTAGTTACTTCTTAGATCCAAACTTATAGTCATTATTTAGCATTACATTGTGTGCAAGCTTGGTTAAAAATACAAACTACTTTCTTGTGGAATCATTTGAGGCAGAAAAATAAAACAGACAGAGGTCGTAAATTTAGCTCAGGGAGAGTTTGCAGGAGACGCCTGGTACGGCAGAGACCCAGTTTGACAATCCATATATCAGGAGGTAATAAAATTAAAATTAAGACAGCCCACACAAAGGAAAACAGACCTCCTAATGCATATATTTAAATGAGGAGAATACACATTCGTATAAAATGGTTTGTTTTGCAGCAGGAGTTCGAATCTCTTTGTGCTGAGTGAGAGTTTCCCAGAAGATGCCTTTTTACTCAGTTAATTGTTTCTGTTTTGTCATGTCTTGGACTTTTGATGATCTAGGTGAGATGCTTATTGTAACATTCTTCTTGCATTGATTTTCTCTGGATAAAACTCTGGATATCTGAAGTCTGACGTCATATGATTGCTCTTTCTCCCTGCACATGTATACAGATGCAAGAATTCGGGACAAAGAAGAATTAATTAAAGAGCTAAATCAAGTTATTCCTCTTTTAAATTCTTAACAGCTACCAAAGTAAAAGCTGGTTCTTGCTAACATCCATCGCTGCTGTAGAGTCTTCGTTTAATGTTGAACAAGAAAAGAGGGAAAGAAATAATAAATGGTTGACAGGAAGCAGCAGTTTATAAATTTACAGGAAACAGCTTTTTAAATATTTAGCTCTGAGTTTCATATTTAGCTCCAAACTAAATACTTAGCCTGCTAACTATATGCTAAGCTGATTAGCCCATATCGTTTCACTCCCTATTATCTGTAAAGTGCGGTCTTTGTGATGCTCACTCCAACACGTTGACTTTGTCGTCCCTGAATCTCTTCTGCTGGGGGACATTGTCCATCTGGACAACCGTCTATCCAAGATTTAACTTCCTTGCTGATACGTCGTGATGTTGCTTTACTATTTCTACATAATCTTCTTTCTCTTGATGCCATGGAGTGTGTGAAGTGCACCAGTTCCCCAGAACATGATGCAGTTGGGACGGGATTCCTCCAGAATGTCCGGTTCTGTCTGCAGGCTCTAATCTGGGGTCTTCAGATGCTTAATGGCTGCTTTCCTCTCAGTGGCCTTTCGTCTCCTGTTGATACATGGCTGGTTTCCCATGAATGATGACTCTTCTACACAAGCTTTGGTTCTGCAGTTGTTTGACACCAGAACCAGTTCCTGGACGTTCCTGTCCTGTTTATGGCTGCAAATCAACCAGGAACCTTCAGACACCTTGAAATTAGACCCTGGGATGAATCAGGCAGGATTTTCTTTTCATTTCCATGATGTCACACAAGGAAGCAAAGTGTTGGAGATCTGGGTTTTTAAAACTGTTTCAGGGAATATTAATGTTATGGATCCTGAATCTGAAGAAAGTCTCATTATTACGAACAAAGATGAATAACTGGTTGACCTAAATCAGGAAAGATTTACATATTTGTGGATAAACGGTCCAGTTGTTCTTCTCGTTAACAATCCTGCAGAACCAGAACCTTTGAACCAAACTCTGTTAAAATGTCTTCATTCTGTTTTTACCTGTGGAAAACACTTCAGCTGGCATGAAGCTCTAAGGTCTGCAGCATGAGGGATGCGATTATCTTTAGTTTGATTTATGGCTCAAATGCGCCACCTCCTGGTGAAGCAGCGTTAAGTCCTGGTGGAGAGAGAAGGTTGATGGTGATGGAGCCGAGAACCAGAAGTGGTTTCTCCCCCTGGATCTCAGGTGTTTTTATAGATATATAACAGGTAGAAACATCTGATCCAGGAAGCATCAAAAACTTAGCTGCAGAGTTTAAATTTCTTCAAACTAAATGGAAAATAAATTACTTCATAAAATTCTTCTCTACAGTTTGCCACAGAAGTATAAAGCAGCAACATATTTTCTCCTAAATGTGAAACACTTTAATTATTTTTGAATGGATGAAATCCATTTGGAACACAGGTCAAAGGTCAATCTCATGAAAAATCAATAAAATTCTCCTCACATCAATCATGCAGAGGAAATAAATGAGTGCAGTAATGTGTTCTGACCAGCAGGGGGAGCTGCAGAGGGAGTTTCCTACAAACCTCATCAGGATCCCAAACCAAGGACCAATCAGCACGCAGCCCAGCTGCCGCTCACATGGAGGTCAAGGTCAGGAGCAAAGTGAACGGATAAAACTGAAATGAGTTTTATTTGTTTTACAGCTGAGTGTGTGTGTGTGTGTGTGTGTGTGTGTGTGTGTGTGTGTGTGTGTGTGTGTGTGTGTGTGTGTGTGGTGTGTTTCCTGACCTCCAGGTGTTTCCTGACCCCTCCCTCCCTTGTTTCCAGCATGTTTCTGTGCTGCCGTGTCCTGGCAGAAACAAAGAGGCAGATCATGTGACTGATTCTCTGGAGCTTTGATCCAGATTTAGACCTGGTTCTGTTCATCAGGTTCTGTTTACCTGGTTCAGTTTACCTGGAGCCAGACCTGCACCAGTTTGTGTTGTGGACTTGCATCCTGTTTATATTTTACTCTTTTAAATGAATCTGAAAACATTTTGGTCTTTCCAGGTTCAGCTTGTTGTTCTAAATATCTAGAGATTAAAAATGTTTATTTTTGAGTAAGAACAAAAAGAGCAGATTTTCAGAAACTTACATTAGAATTATGTTCAAGTAGATTTATTCTTATACCTTTGATTTTAGTATCTTATGTAATGAGTTAAATGTTTTGATCAGCTGTTACTGTTTGTAGTTTTGGTTACTCCAACTTCCTCTCCCTCTGTAGAGCTCCCCTGGTTTATCCCTGAGTCTGATGGGGAGGAATCTTCCTCAGAGTGAGACCTCTGTCAGTGCAGCAGCTCTGAGAGGAGGCGGGGCCTGACGCCGGTCTGACGCGGCCCCGGCTCTCCGCTCCACGGGGACGCGCCCGCGCTCCTCACGCACTCACCGCCGCGCGGCCAGGCCACCGGCCAGCCTCTCAGCCTCTCCTCCCCTCGCTGCTTCTCCTTCTCCTCTGTTTCGGGCCCGGTTCTCTCTTGACTCGTCCCCCTCCCGGTCGGACCGGGCCGGACCCGCTGACGGATCACCGCCTTCCAGCCGCTCTGTCCCGGGACGCGCCGCTTCTTGCCGCCCTGGCCGCCCCGGCTGCCTGGCTCCAGGTCCGGGCCTAAACTCTCCCCCAGCCCGGCCCTCCGGCTTCCGGTCCTCTGACGGCCTCCAGAACCGGGCAGTGACGTCACCCGGGAAAAGTCGGCCCCGGATCCTCCGTTAGATCCGGTCGGAATAAAGTTTTACTCTGAGTCGGACCCCGCTGACCCGCCTGGCTGTCCCGGTACCGACAGGCCCGAACCCAACCGGAACCAGAACCAGGATTGTTTACTTTGCTGCTGGAGGACATCATGTGGACCGACTGAACCGAACCGACACCGCGGGTTTCCTCCGGTACAGGTGAGCCATCGGTCCGGGTCCAGTCGAACCGGAACCAGCTCAGAATAATAAAACCTTCTGGATCAATAAGTAGATTAAGAAAAATCAGAGATCAATAATCTGTTCCTGTAAAACACCTCAAAATGAAACTCCAGTTATTATTGGTTATTGATTAGACAGAAATCATTTTATTAATTTATAATCAATTAAAGTTTGATGTCAGGCAGAGAGAGGACTGGACCGGAACCGGTTCTGATCCAGTCAGTCAGAATCAAGTTTCCAAACTTTATTAACATTTTAAATCATATTTAAAACAGTGATTGATGTGATGATGACATCAATCACTGTTATCAGGATATTGATGAGATGCTGCCTGATCCTTCACTTCTTAAATAAAGAAAAACAAGTTGAATAAAATATTGAAGATATTGATCAGCTTTATCAGCTCAGTGATGAAAACGTTGGTTTGTTTCTTCAAAGCAGGATGAGGATGAATCTGCTGAGGACTGCAGGTCAGCTGGCTGAAAGAGGCTGAAACTGTTAGAAAAAATGTCCACTTTAGTTGTTAAAATCATAATAATCAATCAGATCCAATGATCAAGTATTAATATCTAATCATTGATATGTTTTTATGCTGCAGCACAAAAATTTGTATTTTTTTGTTTTTAGTTATTTGATCATTTTAGACGCTTCATTTAAAAACTTTAGTGTAAATAATGTGAGAAAGTAACATTTTTGTATTTAATCCAGTTTATCCAGCGATCAGAACCTGATCAGGTTGATCAGAACCTGATCAGAACCCACAGCGCTGACCCAGTTCCTGATCTGACATCTTGAAAAATAACTGGATAATAATCTGTGATAAACTCAGAGCTCCAGCAGCTGGAATGTTAATAAAACAGTGCTGCGCTGTGATGTCATCGGTGATGTCATCGTCCTGCAGATTAATTCACTTCACATCCAGTCTGCAGATTTCTCTTCAGGTGAAGTTTTCCAGTGTGAACTCTGCAGTCGGCTGCTTCCACTTAGCAATAATGAGCTTCCTGATCCATCTGCTGCTTCCCGCCTCATTCCTGAGGTTCTATGAGCTTTACTGAGGTTTACTGAGGTTCTATGAGGTTCTATGAAATTCTATGAGGTTTACTGAGGTTCTATGAGGTTCTATGAAATTCTATGAGGTTTGCTGAGGTTCTATGAGGTTTACTGAGGTTGTCTGAGGTTCTATGAGGTTCTATGAGCTTTACTGAGATTTACTGAGGTTCTATGAGGTTCTATGAAATTCTATGAGGTTTGCTGAGGTTGTCTGTGTTCCTCCACCTCCTGCTGCAGAACCAGGTCAATCAGGAAACCTTTCTCTGTTCCATCATCATGAGAAAGAAACTCAGAATGTGAGAACTGCCCAGTGGTTTCTGCCCCAACCTGCTTTCTGCCCCGCTCTCCTTTCTACCCCGCCCTGCTTTAGCCCCACTGGGACGTTTCCACACCTGCAGGATCAGGTGGAGTCACTGTGGCAACTGCACCTGGATCACTCTGGGTCAGAGCAGAAACAACAGGTTTAATTCTGATTCCTGGTCCGGTTCTGGTTCTGGTCCGATCACAGCCGGTTTCGCCTGCTGGTCACCTGAGCAGCAGGTGACACTCCGAGTCCCTCCAGGTCCGGACCGGGACTCTGAGACTCGGAGCGTCCCTAAAGTTAGCCGGCAGTTCCCAGCTGGCATCTCAGTGTGTGTGTGTGTGTGTGTGTGTGTGTGTGTGTGTGTGTGTGTGTGTGTGTGTGTGTGTGTGTGTGTGTGTGTGTGTGTGTGTGTATTTATAGCTGCATGTTGTTTGGATTCTGCTCCAGTGTTATCAGCCAACAGCTCAATACCTCTGACCAGACCTGACTGGGAGGGAGGACCTGCAGGAACTGGGAACCAGTCAGAACTGGGGACCAATACTGTAAACTGGGAACCAGTCGGAGGTGAAACCAGTCGGAGGTGAAACCAGTGGGTGAACTGGTCTCAGAGGACAGCAGGCCGCTGTGGTTATTTCCTGATGTTTATTAGTGAAAGTTTCACGTTTTCTCCTGGAATCTGCTGCAGTTTCTATGCCAGGCCCCAGACGGCGCTGTTATTGTAGCATGGTGTGGAAACATGCAGTTTTGAGCCTTAGCTTGCAGCTGATTTATTGATCAGCAACCGCTGACCAAAGTTCTCCACTAGCAGATGGATATTCCACGTCAGACGTGATAAACTAAACAGGCTGAGCAGCTCATGTCGTTGTCCGCCATGTTTTTACTTTTGTTTGCCAAGTGAAGAATAAATCCTGGAGGAAGAGCTTCACACTGTGATGAGGGATGTTCCCACAACAGTTCCCTGACATGGTGTCAAAATGGCCCACTGGAGGCGTGTAGCGTCTGGATAGGTTAGCGTTCAGTCTCCATTAGCAGGAAAAGGTTTGTTCTGTCAGGGAACATCAGGGAACATCAGGGAACATCAGCTTATTTCAGACCTGCTGACGTTCCTCCAGCCAGAGTTTCACCAATCAGATTTCATCCCAGATTTAAGCGTCTGATTCCAGACAAACAGATTCGCTGAAACGTTTTTTCTGATTTATTGAATGTGACTTTAAACAAAACATTGTTTTATTTTTATGACTTTTTGAGTTTGTTGTTTTCTTATTTGTGCTCTCAGATTTGCTTTTCAGTGAAAGTCTGTAGATTTTGTGGTTGTGGACAAATGGAGAAATAATCTATTTTCATACCACAAAATCCTTCAGAAGGCCACAAATGGGCCCCAAGCCGCACTTTGGACATCGCTGACCTGGAGCTTTAGCTTAGCACTGGACTTCAGCTTCATTAGAACATCAAGCAGAGGCTTGTCCAGCCTTCCTGTTCTCTACTGGAACGTCCTGCTCTCTCTTGCCCTCCTGCAGCCTCAATGAACAGGTGCTGCTTGAAACCAGTTTGTTGAAACCAGTTTCAGTTTGATTGCCTTCGCTGCTAACGTCCAGACGTTCTCTGGGATCGTCAACAAATTAGCTGAACATCCGACCTCCTGCTGAACTTAATGCTGCTGTTTCCTACTGCACACGAAGGCAACACGATGTCCCGTAAACAGAGACACGGAGCTCGGACTGGGACCGGCGGACTGGGACTAGTGGACTGGGACCGGTGGACTGGGACTAGTGGACTGGGACCGGTGGACTGGGACTGGGTAGCGACATGCAGCAGCAGTCTGGGCGTTGCAGCGCGACGTCTATCTTTAGCAGAGTGTGTGTGTGTGTGTTTGTGTGTGTGTGTGTGTGTGTGTGTGTGTGTGTGTGTGTGTGTGTGTGTGTGTGTGTGTGTGTGTGTGTGTGTGTGTCAGAGCCATGAAGACCGTTCATTATCACATTCCTGCAGAAGCCTGAGCATGAGAACTGCTGGCCGGTTCTGTTAGAACCGAGCCGAGACCAGAACCGGTTTATATGTCAGATTAATGAACATAAATCTGATCTGATTATAATTTAATCCAGCTGTTCATCATCACCTCAAAACCTTGTTTTGGTTCTGATCCAGTTTGGACCAGCTACCAGAAATGTTACTAATTAAGACGTCAAATAACTTTCTATTTGAATTGATTGATTTTAATTTTAGTTCATTCACTAATCAAAGTATAGAACAAAAATGAGAAAATAACACAATTAAATAACAGAACTAATAATGAAATAAACATATAAAACATCATTAACTTATTTATGATAAAGACTAAAAGGTGTCAATAAAATAAAACTGGATTAGGATTATTCCCTGATTTGCTTTATTATATTCCTTGTTTTGATTAACACAGTTACTTTGAGTAATCATGAAATAACAGGATAAATATTCTTATAGTCTCTGAGTTACATGAATCTGTTTTTACAGTAAAGTCAGAATTATTGGCTTTATAATAAATAATGTCGGCTCTCCAGGTGTCTCAGTTGATGCAGAATGAAATGATCCGTTTGGTTCCAGAAAATCAAACAACCAAAACAGACAAAAATGATGATTCAGCAAAACGACAAAACAAAAAACATTTGACTTTTGTATAAGATTAAGAAGATTAAGAATCAGCTGGACTGACGCTAAAGAGGAACAAACGTTTAGTTTTCCTGTAGCCTGGCGCTGGTTCTGCTCATCCCAGACCGGGTCTCTGGGTTCTGGTCCAAACTAGTTCCTCTTTGGTCCTGATCTGCAACTGGGTCAGAATCCAGACGGACCGGATCCCAGAACTTTTCCTCTGGCTGTTTTCACCAAGTCTGAGCAGAGAGACGATGACCTCACTGCAGACGACCCCAGATCCACCTGTGGTATAGCCTTTAGCATTAGCTTCCACTAAATACCATGATGGTATAGCCTTAGCATTAGCTTCCACTAAATACCATGGTGGTATAGCCTTTAGCATTAGCTTCCACTAAATAGCATGGTGGCATAGCCTTTAGCATTAGCTTCCACTAAATACCATGGTGGTGTAGCCTTTAGCATTAGCTTCCACTAAATAGCATGGTGGTATAGCCTTAGCATTAGCTTCCACTAAACACCATGGTAGTATAGCCTTTAGCATTAGCTTCCACTGAATATCATGATGGTATAGCCTTAGCATTAGCTTCCACTAAATATCATGATGGTATAGCCTTAGCATTAGCTTCCACTAAATACCATGGTGGTGTAGCCTTTAGCATTAGCTTCCAGTAAACCCCTGGTTGCTGCAGATGGGTGTTTCCCAGCCCTCGTCCTCCAGGCTCTCTGCCCTGCAGGCTCCAGGTGTTTCCTGCTCCAGGTGTTTCCTGCCTCAGGTGTTTTCTGCTTCAGATGATGTCAGTTGACTAGTGGTTAGTGAACTGCAATCCGCTGAGTCGGGCGTATTAAAGCAGGAAACACCTGAAACGGGCAGCGCAGTGAGTCTGGAGGACCAGGATTAGAAACACTGAAACATCTGAACCCTGAGGAGCTGCTGGTTCTTCACCTGGATCCACCCAGACAGAGGATGAGTTGGACTCTAATCAGCTCATCGTGGAGCCATAAACCTTCATATCAGCTGCAGATCATGTGGTGGCAGCATAAAGCAGAGCGCCGGCCAATCAAAGCAGCTCTGATGTCTGATCTGCTGCTCAGGTGGATTCAGACCAGATAAAGTAACTTTATAGAGGAGAAAACCGATTTCCTCAGGGAAACAAGACGTCTCAACGGTTTCTACTGCTGCTCAGAGAAAACCTGCAGCTCTTCTTTAGTTCCAGTAAAAACTGCTGAGACGGCAGGAAAAAGCAGCACATATAGAGCAGATCATTTAGCTCAGACACTGAGGAAAGAAACACCAGGCTGCAGTTCAGCTGATGGGTTCAGGTTGGAGAAACTGCCTGGTAATTCCTGATGTCATTGGGTCTGGTGTAATTCCCGGTGTGTTTGGGTGTGGTGTAATTCCTGGTGTGTTTGGGTCTGATGTAACTCCTGGTGTTTGGGTGTGGTGTAATTCCTGGTGTGTTTGGGTTCGGTGTAACTCCTGCTGTGTTGGGTCTGGTGTAATTCCCGGTGTGTTTGGGTTCGGTGTAATTCCCGGTGTGTTTGGGTCTGGTGTAACTCCCAGTGTGTTTGGGTTCGGTGTAATTCCCGGTGTGTTTGGATCTGATGTAACTCCTGGTGTGTTTGGGTGTGGTGTAATTGGTGTAAGCCAGCATGCAGGAATGTGATTGGCTCGTTGGTTGCGTCTGTCTTGAATGTCTGAGCCGCCACAACAACGAGGAGAACGACTGGAACGTTTCCCTAGAAGCTGCTGTCTCCAGTCTGAACAGCTGATGATTGCAGTGGTTGAACTGGGCAGACCAGTTCAGCTGCTGGAGCTGCAGCGGTGTGTGTGTGTGTGTGTGTGTGTGTGTGGTGTGTGTGTGTGTGTGTGTGTGTTGTGTGTGTGTGTGTGTGTGTTGGGATGCCTGGGGGATGAAGTCAGCTGGGTCTGCTCTCACCTAAACACAATGAGGCCGGTATCTGCGTCCACCATCTTGTCTGTGTTCCTGCTGTTGCTGTGTTGACAGAACAAACTCAGAGCTGCTCATGGTCAGCAGAAACGTCTCCAGGAGGGAATTCTGCTCCGGGAATCTGATCCCAGATCCGCTCTCTGCTCCGGTTTCAGCGCCAACGTCGGTGCAACAGAGATAAATGTCCTCCAGACTTCTGCTGTTCAGATCAAACTGATTTCAGCTCAGAGTGAAGATAAAACACAGCAGATATTCCAGGCATTAACTAACCAACCTGACGCTGTGCGTTTGATTATTGATAATGACTCTTAACTGTGGAGGATTATTGATCTGACAGCTTATCCACATGATTTAATCATTAATCAGAGATCCTCTGACTGGACCCGACTGTTTAAGGGAAGCTTCATCTGGAGTAACAAATATATTCAACCAACAGCAAACATTGCTTTTATTGGTGTGTTTTATGACGTCCACTTCATATAGAATAAATATGAAGCAAAGTGCTTTAATCACTCTGCTGATAAAAAAATTACAGTTTTATAAACTAATACCAAAAACTCTCAAACTCTTAATAAATCATTTAAATGTGAATAAAAGTATTAGAGCAAGTAATAAGGAACAAAAAGACAATAAATATATCAAATCATAAAATGCTAATCATTTTAAAATGTCTGCAGAATTTTTTTAATTTTAAAAACATTATTATTGTTTTTATTGTGGACAGATACACCAGAACCAGAACCGACGTGGAGCGGATCCTCCTGTGTGTGTCACGCTGTAATGTTTCCCCTGACCTGTGTGTCGCGCTGTAATGAGTCCCCTGACCTGTGTGTGTCACGCTGTAATGTTTCCCCTGACCTGTGTGTGTCGCGCTGTAATGTTTCCCCTGACCTATGTGTGTCACGCTGTAATGTTTCCCCTGACCTGTGTGTGTCACGCTGTAATGTTTCCCCTGACCTGTGTGTGTCACGCTGTAATGTTTCCCCTGACCTGTGTGTGTCACGCTGTAATGTTTCCCCTGACCTGTGTGTGTCACGCTGTAATGTTTCCCCTGACCTGTGTGTGTCACGCTGTAATGTTTCCCCTGACCTGTGTGTCACACTGTAATGTTTCCCCTGACCTGTGTGTGTCACGCTGTAATGATTCCCCTGACCTGTGTGTGTCGCGCTGTAATGTTTCCCCTGACCTGTGTGTGTCGCGCTGTAATGAGTCCCCTGACCTGTGTGTGTCGCGCTGTAATGTTTCCCCTGACCTGTGTGTGTCACGCTGTAATGAGTCCCCTGACCTGTGTGTCACGCTGTAATGAGTCCCCTGACCTGTGTGTGTCGCGCTGTAATGTTTCCCCTGACCTGTGTGTGTCACGCTGTAATGTTTCCCCTGACCTGTGTGTGTCGCGCTGTAATGAGTCCCCTGACCTGTGTGTGTCGCGCTGTAATGAGTCCCCTGACCTGTGTGTGTCGCGCTGTAATGAGTCCCCTGACCTGTGTGTGTCACGCTGTAATGAGTCCTACCTGGTTGACATTAACTCTGTTCTCCAGGCTGGATCTCATGTTTGGATCAGTTCAGTGTTTCCTGACGGATCAAACTTCCAGCTGCTTTCAGGTCGTAATAATAATTGTTACTGGACGATAAATCGGTCCAGAAGTTATTATGATAAACAATAATATTGTTGTTTTGAAACCATTCTTATGTAATATAATAACAATGCCATAAATTATACAATAACACATCATCAATCGTCAATAACCTTTAAATTCTAAACAACAAATAAAATGAATCATAAAGTTATAAAAAATGGCTGGTTGAGACCAAAACACCAAACTGAAACATTTTTGGTGGAAAGAGAAAAATGAATAAATTATTCAAATGGGAATTATTGAGCTAGTTTTAATTTATTATTTATTGTGACAGGGCCTGGTGCCGATTGAAACATCTGTGTGTGTGTGTGTGTGCGTGTGCGTGTGTGTGTGTGTGTGTGTGTGTGTGTGTGTGTGTGTGTGTGTGTGTGTGTTTTGTCTCCCCAGAAAACCGGCTCCCTGTACAAACTGACTGTTACTATAGCAGCACATCTGTTTTCAGTGGAAATGAAATCAAAAGCAGAAGAAATTAAATTTGCCCCAAGAATGTAGATCTTCCAGATTAGAGAGATCTGACTGCTGCAGCAGCAGCAACCAGCAGCAACCAGCATCTATCAGCAACTATCAGCAGCATCTCTGCTTCTGCTCACCATCAGACGGCTGGAGTCTGATGCTGAGCAGAGAAACTCATGATTAGAGACGACCTGCTGGTTGCTGGTTGCTGCTGCTGGTTGCTGCTGCTGGTTGCTAGTTGCTGCTGGTTGCTGCTAGTTGCTGCTGGTTGCTAGTTGTTGGTTGCTGCTAGTTGCTGCTGGTTGCTGCTGGTTGCTAGTTGCTGGTTGCTGCTAGTTGCTGCTGGTTGCTAGTTGTTGGTTGCTGCTGGTTGCTAGTTGCTGCTGGTTGCTAGTTGCTGCTGGTTGCTAGTTGTTGGTTGCTGGTTGCTAGTTGTTGGTTGCTGCTGGTTGCTGCTAGTTGCTGCTGGTTGCTAGTTGTTGGTTGCTGCTGGTTGCTAGTTGCTGCTGGTTGCTGCTAGTTGCTGCTAGTTGCTGCTGGTTGCTCCATCTGGGCCAACCAGCTGCTTCATTTGGATGTGTTTGCATGCTGGGTGTGTTGCTCTCCTCTTTCACTGCAGCTGTAATCAGAGACAATCACTTTATATGACCCTTTGTTACCATGGTGATGAACTCAGACACACTGCCTGCTCCGCTCCGTGTTTTCTGCTCCGCTCCGTGTTTTCTGGTACGACTCACTTTGTTTCTGCTGAATTAGCAATATTTTGTTTGATTGAATAATTATTAGTAATTATCAATATTTACTTGTTTTTAACATTTTTAGATCAGAATTGTTGTCTGAGTGTCAAAGTGAAACCAACAGATTTACTTTCATAAGTGAAGCGTTACAGCTTCAGCATGAGGCTCCACTTGATCAACATAGAAAACTTTAATAGAAAAGCTTCAGAGGTAATGGAGACGGATATAGAGAGAGATAAAAGTAGGAACAGAAGCTAAGACCTTTAATCTTTAGCAATTAGCATGGCTAGCATCTCTAAAGCAACAATCCATGAATGATTCCTGTAACTCAGATTTTCTAAAAGGTGTAAACATTTCTGAATCTTGAGTTTTCCATGACTGACAAGCTGAACGCTCAGACAATGACTTCCTGTTATCAGCTCAAATGTTTGCTCTCTCTCATAGCCTGAATGAACAGCTAGAAAACTATCAGGTAGTTTCCAGGTCAGAGGTCATCAGGAACACAGAACTGATTGAAACAGGAGATATTTAATAACGAAGATCAAACCAAAATCAAAAAGCTAGTTCACCTTCTGAAAACATCTGTAAAAGACGACAATTTAAAGGGACAGGACTCCATTTATTACAGCATTTAATCAAATTTTCTTTTCTTTAACATGTTCAAACTATTGCAAAACAAAAACAATAATCCTTAAGTTCAAAGAGGAGCGAAGGAGTGACACGTCTTCTGTTTAGAGGATCTCGGCACAGATCAATGCAACGCTCAGATTTATCAACATCAGATCAATCAAAAGCAGTTCAAAGGTCAGAGGTCAGATGTTCCTCCAGAGCCGATCAATAATCAATACTGAGCCGATCAATATTATCAGCTGAGAATCAACATCCCGATGTGGACACAGAAAACCAAGAGCAGGCGGTTTCCACGTGACGTAACAGAGAGCAGGAATGTAAAGAAAGAAAAATGGAAACATGGAGGAGAGAGAGAGAAAGGGAGAGATAGAGAGAGAGAGGACAAGAGAGAGAGAGAGAAAGAGAGAGAGAGGGGACCTGACAGGAAAAGAGAAGAAGAGTACAGAGGAAAGGAAATAATAAAACTGAGTAAAATAAGGAACGCAGATGAAAGAATCAAAGTCTGAACAGAAAAGACAGATGGAAAAATAGCAGCTTAGTTTAGAAAGAAGGAAAACGAGACGAGGGAGGAGAGAATGAATGAAAGAGGTAAAAAAAGAGAAAATGGAAAGGAAAGAATGTGGGAGGAGGAAAAGCTGAGCCTGGAAAAATAGGAGGAGAGAAGAAGGAAAGGAAGAGGCTGGAAACAGCCAGGGATTACAGAGGAGAGAGGAAGGCAGCAGGTCAAAGGTCAGAACAAGCTGCTGACTCTCTCATTGGCTGTCTGCAGGAGGAGTGGGCGGAGCTAAACCATGGCGGGCGCTTCGGTGAAGGTGGCGGTGCGAGTCCGACCGTTCAACTCCAGAGAGCTGGGACGCAACGCCAAGAGTGTGATCCAGATGCAGGGCAACAGCACCTGTAAGACACACACACTGTAACACACACTGTAACACACACACACACACTGTAACACACACTGTAACACACACACACACTGTAACACACACTGTAACACACACACACACTGTAACACACACACACACTGTAACACACACTGTAACACACACACACACTGTAACACACACACAGACTGTAACACACACACTGTAACACACACTGTAACACACACACACTGTAACACACACACACACTGTAACACACACTGTAACACACACACACACTGTAACACACACACACTGTAACACACACTGTAACACACACACACACACTGTAACACACACTGTAACACACACACACACTGTAACACACACACAGACTGTAACACACACACACACACTGTAACACACACTGTAACACACACACACACGCACACACACACAGAGAACTGCTCATCTGTTCTGTGAATGCTGGGGCTGGTCACTGCGCGCTCCACCTGCAGGTCAGCAGCTGTAGGATGTGACGCTATGGCTAAGCCTGGCTAACTCTAGCTAACCCTGGCTAACTCTAGCTAACTCTTGCTAGCCATGGCTAACTCTGGCTAACTCTAGCTAAAATGGCTAACTCTGGATAGCTCTGGCTAACTCTAGCTAACTCTTGCTAGCCATGGCTAACTCTGGCTAACTCTAGCTAAACATGGCTAACTCTGGATAGCTCTGGCTAACTCTAGCTAACTGTTACTGTGTGTCAGACCAGATGCATGACCTCATCCTGAAACACCAGGGAAAATCTCTGACTCTGTGTTTTCATGTGTTTTCTGCTTCCAGGCATCTCTAACCCCAAACAGCCCAAAGATGGAGCCAAGACCTTCACATTCGATTACTCCTACTGGTCACACACCACGGTAACAGCACACACACACACACACACACACACACACACACACACACACACACACACACACACACACACACACACACACACACACACACACACACACACACACACTCTGACCCTGGCGCGCGCAGCAGCACAGTGTGTTTTGTGTTTCTGCAGCCTGAAGATGAGAACTTTGCGTCTCAGAAGCAGGTTTACAAGGACATCGGGGAGGAGATGCTGCTGCACGCCTTCGAAGGTGAGAGCTGATGCTCCTCCAGCGGGTTCTGTCGGGTCGAGCGGTTCTGATCCGGTGTGGTTGGTGTCTTCCAGGATACAATGTGTGCATATTTGCTTACGGTCAGACCGGAGCAGGAAAAAGCTACACCATGATGGGAAGGCAGGAGCCGGGCCAGGAGGGATCATCCCCCAGGTTGGTGTCGCCTTCATGAGTCTAGAACCCGGGTCCAGAACCCAGGTCCACTCTGTCTGAGCCCGGATGTGTCTCTGTCCTCAGCTGTGCGAGGACCTGTTCCAGCGGACGGGTCAGAACACGGACCCGGACCTGACCTACTCAGCGGAGGTAAGCGGCGTCTCCGTCCACTTCCCTCTCAGTCTGGACGGACTCTGACTGGTCCCACGCCTCGCTCCGCCTGCAGGTGTCCTACATGGAGATCTACTGCGAGCGGGTCCGGGATCTGCTCAACCCGACCTCACAGGGATCCCTTCGAGTGCGGGAGCATCCCATCCTGGGCCCGTACGTGGAGGACCTGTCCAAACTGGCCGTGACCGGATTCACCGACATCCGGGAGCTGATGGACGAAGGCAACAAAGCCCGGTGAGTCAGAGCGGGACCTTCTGCTTCCAGGACCTTCTGGACCCGGCTGGAACAGGGTCGGAGTTCAGTCAGACCCGTCCGGCTCTGGGACGCCCAACAGGACGATGGAGAACCAAATGACAACCAGTGGGAGCTAGCTGAAGCATTAGCTGCCCTGAACGCAGACATTAGCTATGCTAATACTTTGCTACACCAACATGCTATTAGCAGAAGCTAGTTATGAAGCCCTATAACAGCATGGTGTTTAATGAATGCTATCGCTAATGCTAATACAGCCTGGACTTTGACTGGACCATTGATGCACCTGGACTTTGCTCCTTCCAGTCCTTGTGTGCAGAAGAAGGACGGAGTCGGTGTGTTTGGATCACATCGACTCTGAGCCTCAGTGTTGCTGCTGTGCTGCAGCAACACTGAGGGTCGGGGTAATCTGAGCGATTCTGACCTCAGGGTAACCATGATAAACATGATAACCATGATAACCATGATAAGCATGTTTATTATGTTTATCATGTTTATGTTTTTCTGTGTTCTCATAGTTTATTAATGGTAATGTTTCCATGTTGTCACATAGTGCAGGTCCGGTCGATTCATGTCCAGTCCGGTCAGGTTCTGTCCGGTCTGGTTGGTTCATGTCTGGTCCGGTCCTGTCTGGTCCGGTCCAGTCCAGTTCGGTCCTGTTCGGTCCGGTCCGGTCCAGTCCAGTCCAGTCCAGTCCAGTCCAGTCCAGTTCGGTCCGGTCCAGTCCAGTTCGGTCCGGTCCAGTACCCGTGTTCTGCAGCAGCTCCTGCAGGCCCTGGGAGAACAGCAGGTTCCTCAGCCGGTCCACTTCGGCCTTCAGCTCCCGGATCAGCTTGGCGTTTGGATCCTCGTTGATGATGGCGTTGCAGCATATTTGTACTCATTATAATGATCCTGCTCTGACCTTTGACCTGCTACCTAAAACCTGTAGAGTCTGTTTGGTTTCTGGTCAGTTCTCTGAGCTTCAGGCTCTGATCTGGGATGTGATCTACTGGGAAAAGTGGAGACACTGGAAACACTGGGAACACTGGGAACACTGGGAACACTGGGAACAGTGTCACCAGCTGGTATCTTTTTCACTGAACTTATCCTTTAAATCGAGTTTCTCCTTGACTCTCCGGAGCCTGAAATGCAGACACAGAAATCAGCAGATGCTGATTTTCCATTTCTGATCGGCTCTTAAACCGCCTGATTGATTATTAGTAATGTATTGATTACTGATTGCAGGACGGTTGCTGCCACCAACATGAACGAGACGTCGTCCAGGTCACACGCCGTCTTCACCATCGTCTTCACCCAGAAACGCAGAGACCAGATGACCAGCCTGGACACGGAGAAGGTGGGTCGGGTCGGGTCAGTCGGGTCAATCGGGTCTGGTCCGGTCCAGTTCGGTCCGGTCCGCCACAGCCTCCGTTTCACCGCCTTCTGTCTCCGCAGGTCAGCAAGATCAGCCTGGTGGACCTGGCTGGCAGCGAGCGCGCAGACTCCTCAGGGGCAAAGGGCACCCGGCTGAAGGTCAGAGGTCACACAGGGGTCACAGCCGGTCTGCTTTTATCCCAGTTGGCTCACGTTTGCTGTGGTTTTCACACAGGAAGGAGCAAACATCAACAAGTCTCTGACCACGTTGGGCAAAGTGATCTCAGCTCTGGCAGAAATGGTAATTTAAAACATTTCCATAAATCAGTTTCACCTTTCAGTCCTGACTGCTTCCCTGTTTGTCTGCAGCAAAGCAACAAGAAGAGGAAAAGTGACTTCATCCCCTACAGAGACTCTGTTCTCACCTGGCTGCTGAAGGAGAATCTGGGTGAGGGTCAAAGGTCATCATGATGACAACCCCAATCGATCATTTATAGTCAAATAATTTGATTACATCAGAAACACATTCAGACAGAAGAGCTTCACCAGCACGTCCAGTTGATTAATCCTGTTTATATTCATGAAGCTAATGAATATTAATCATTTATAAACAGCAGTAAACTGGAGGCTTTTACTGTGAAACAGCTTTCTGATTTCCTCCAGAGTTCGGTCCAGTCGATCCGGTCTGCGTGACGGTTCTATGATTATTAAAGTTTCTCTGCGTTTCTCAGGAGGAAACTCCCGGACCGCCATGATCGCCGCTTTAAGTCCTGCTGACATCAACTACGAGGAAACACTGAGCACCCTGAGGTCAGAACCGCTCAGATTACCCCGGTCCGGTCCGGTTCGCTCCGTCCCGCTCAGACCCGACTGTGTGCTTCCAGGTACGCCGACCGGGCCAAGCAGATCCGCTGCAACGCCATCATCAACGAGGATCCAAACGCCAAGCTGATCCGGGAGCTGAAGGCCGAAGTGGACCGGCTGAGGAACCTGCTGTTCTCCCAGGGCCTGCAGGAGCTGCTGCAGAACACCGGTACTGGACCGGACCGGACATGAACCAACCAGACCGGACATAACCTGACCGGACTGGACATGAATCGACCAGACCTGCACTATGTGACAACATGGAAACATTACCATTAATAAACTGTTAGAACACAGAAAAACATAAACATGATAAACATGATCAGCATGATAAATATGATAAACATGATAACCATGATAAATATGATAAACATGATAACCATGATAAACATGATAACCATGATAAACATGATAGCCATGTTAAACATGATAAGCATGATAACCATGATAAACATGATAAACATGATAAACATGATAAGCATGATAAACATGATAAGCATGATAAACATGATAACCATGATAAACATGATAACCACATCACACTCAGCAACTCTATCAACAGACATTTTGTCAAATGCAACCAGGAAAGTTTCAGCCTTCATTTAAAGGAGCTCAGTGTTTCAGATGTTGCTCAGTTTTCTGGAAGTTTCTTCATCCATCCATCATGGTTTGATTAACCACTTGATTCCAAATTCAAGCTTTTATATAAAAATAAAAGCCAGGAATCACCTGCTGATCTGGAAGTTTGGGTTTTAAAGGTAACTGAGGATTTTACTAGGTGGGTGGGAGGAACCTGGTTTCTATGGTAACAGACAGGAAGTGACCCGGTGTGTCCCTCAGCTGTTGG
Source organism: Poeciliopsis prolifica (assembly GCF_027474105.1). Lineage (NCBI taxonomy): Eukaryota > Metazoa > Chordata > Actinopteri > Cyprinodontiformes > Poeciliidae > Poeciliopsis > Poeciliopsis prolifica. The sequence continues at coordinate 609,150 of NW_026562503.1, read as the reverse complement.
TTGGTCTCATGTTTTCATCAGAGACTCTAGGAACCAGTTTGATCTGGTAATTTAATGGCCATAACTGATCATCTCCAGTATCAATAACAAATCAATCAATAGGTTTCAGACAGACCTTTAAGTCCGGTCAGTCAGTAACGTCTGGATCTGATGCACGGATTATGGGATATTCTAGATGTTGTGCAGCTGATTGTGTTTGTAAGTGAGAGCAGCAGCTATTTTCAGACAGCAGCTGTGTGTGTGTGTGTGTGTGTGTGTGTGTGTGTGTGTGTGTGTGTGTGTGTGTGTGTGTGTGTGTGTGTGTGTGTGTGTGTGTGTGTGTGTGTGTTAGTTGACGTTCCCGCCTGTTAGCGGTGAAACCTGACTCCTGCTCTCTCCTACAGTCAACAACAACATCAGCCTGGCGGGAGCAGCAGGAGCAGCAGGAGCAGCGGCAGCAGCAGGAGCAGCGGCAGCAGCAGGTGCGGTCGCCGCCCCCCCGCCGCTGATCCCAACAGCCAATGGGATCGCAGCTGCAGCAGACTCCGCCCCCGCAGGTCCCTCCCCTCACTGGGTCATTTTCTGCTAAACTTGCAGGAAGTTTGTGAATTAATCCTGAGTTCATGTTGGATCCAGATTTTCCTTCTGCTGAAGCCGAAGCTCCACCTGCAGGAGACTCACCTGCTGACCGCCCCCCCCACCCAGAACGGCCGGGACGCAGAGGAGGCCGTGGCTACGGAAACCATCAGCAAGGAGGAGGCGGCCGAGATGCTGATGGTGGGACGTACCCAGATTATTCAGTCTGGAGGGATTAACGGATCGCTGACGGATTCTGGTTTCTGTTCAGGAAACGGAGAAAATCATCGCAGAGCTGAACGAGACATGGGAGGAGAAGCTGAGGAAGACCGAGTCCATCCGGCTGGAGAGGTACCGCGCCCCGGTTCACCCTGTCACCAGGGTTCACCCAGTCACCACGGTTCACCCTGTCACCATGTGTCACCACGGTTCACCCTGTCACCATGTGTCACCACGGTTCACCCTGTCATCACTCTGTGTTTCTCCAGGGAGTCGCTGCTGGCGGAGATGGGCGTGTCCATAAAGGAGGATGGAGGAACTCTGGGAGTTTTTCTCCCCGAAAGGAGTGAGTTCACCCTCTATAGTTCATTCATTCATAATTCATGCTGTTGTTCCAGGAGCTGTGCTGATTGTTGTATTGGGTGTTACTGGTAACATTCAGGTCATACTGGGATCCCTGTGGAATCACCAGTACCTCCAGTTTGGACCAGACCATCCTGGTCAGTGGCTGTGTTAGCTAAAGCGCTAACAGAGGAGCTAACTCTCCTTTAGCGCCGAGCTAACTGTGGAAACCTTTAGCGCTCTTAGCTTAAATATGTTTTGTCCAGATTCTAAATCTTTCATTTGATTGTTTCTGAAGTTTTACTTATTAAAACTTCTTCAAGCAGTTTGACGTTTATATTCATTCAGGCTCTTATTTTGAAGTCTGTTCATGCAGCAGTTCCATTTCCTCTCCTGATGGTTTTTAAAGAATCCAGATTGGGCTCAAGGTTCTGGAAAACGGTTTCCTCAGAAACAGGAACGTGACAACATACTGGACCCAAGTTAAACCAGTCGACCGGACTGGAGAGCGGTTCTGTTTAGGTTCTGTTTTGGTTCTGTTTAGGATCTGTTTCGGTTCTGTTTCGGTTCTGTTTAGGTTCTGTTTCGGTTCTGTTTCGGTTCTGTTTAGGATCTGTTTAGGTTCTGTTTAGGTTCTGTTTAGGTTCTGTTTAGGTTCTGTTTAGGATCTGTTTCGGTTCTGTTTCGGTTCTGTTTCGGTTCTGTTTAGGTTCTGTTTAGGATCTGTTTCGGTTCTGTTTCGGTTCTGTTTAGGTTCTGTTTAGGATCTGTTTCGGTTCTGTTTCGGTTCTGTTTCGGTTCTGTTTAGGTTCTGTTTTGGTTCTGTTTAGGTTCTGTTTCGGTTCTGTTTAGGTTCTGTTTAGGATCTGTTTCGGTTCTGTTTCGGTTCCGTTTCGGTTCTGTTTTGGTTCTGTTTAGGTTCTGTTTTGGTTCTGTTTCGGTTCTGTTTAGGTTCTGTTTAGGTTCTGTTTAGGTTCTGTTTCGGTTCTGTTTCGGTTCTGTTTAGGTTCTGTTTCGGTTCTGTTTCGGTTCTGTTTCGGTTCTGTTTAGGATCTGTTTCGGTTCTGTTTCGGTTCTGTTTCGGTTCTGTTTAGGTTCTGTTTAGGTTCTGTTTTGGTTCTGTTTTGGTTCTGTTTTGGTTCTGTTTCGGTTCTGTTTTGGTTCTGTTTAGGTTCTTTAGGTTCTGTTTCGGTTCTGTTTCGGTTCTGTTTAGGTTCTGTTTAGGTTCTGTTTAGGTTCTGTTTCGGTTCTGTTTCGGTTCTGTTTCGGTTCTGTTTAGGATCTGTTTCGGTTCTGTTTCGGTTCTGTTTCGGTTCTGTTTAGGATCTGTTTCGGTTCTGTTTCGGTTCTGTTTAGGTTCTGTTTCGGTTCTGTTTCGGTTCTGTTTCGGTTCTGTTTTGGTTCTGTTTAGGTTCTGTTTTGGTTCTGTTTTGGTTCTGTTTCGGTTCTGTTTAGGTTCTGTTTTGGTTCTGTTTAGGTTCTGTTTCGGTTCTGTTTAGGTTCTGTTTAGGATCTGTTTCGGTTCTGTTTCGGTTCTGTTTAGGTTCTGTTTTGGTTCTGTTTAGGTTCTGTTTTGGTTCTGTTTTGGTTCTGTTTAGGTTCTGTTTTGGTTCTGTTTCGGTTCTGTTTAGGTTCTGTTTTGGTTCTGTTTAGGTTCTGTTTCGGTTCTGTTTCGGTTCTGTTTAGGTTCTGTTTCGGTTCTGTTTCGGTTCTGTTTTGGTTCTGTTTAGGTTCTGTATTGGTTCTGTTTCGGTTCTGTTTCGGTTCTGTTTCGGTTCTGTTTCGGTTCTGTTTAGGATCTGTTTAGGTTCTGTTTCGGTTCTGTTTCGGTTCTGTTTCGGTTCTGTTTAGGTTCTGTTTCGGTTCTGTTTAGGTTCTGTTTAGGTTCTGTTTTGGTTCTGTTTAGGTTCTGTTTTGGTTCTGTTTTGGTTCTGTTTTGGTTCTGTTTTGGTTCTGTTTAGGTTCTGTTTTGGTTCTGTTTCGGTTCTGTTTCGGTTCTGTTTCGGTTCTGTTTAGGTTCTGTTTCGGTTCTGTTTAGGTTCTGTTTAGGTTCTGTTTTGGTTCTGTTTAGGTTCTGTTTCGGTTCTGTTTTGGTTCTGTTTTGGTTCTGTTTCGGTTCTGTTTTGGTTCTGTTTAGGTTCTGTTTAGGTTCTGTTTCGGTTCTGTTTCGGTTCTGTTTAGGTTCTGTTTAGGTTCTGTTTAGGTTCTGTTTCGGTTCTGTTTAGGTTCTGTTTCGGTTCTGTTTCGGTTCTGTTTAGGTTCTGTTTAGGTTCTGTTTCGGTTCTGTTTTGGTTCTGTTTCGGTTCTGTTTTGGTTCTGTTTCGGTTCTGTTTAGGTTCTGTTTTGGTTCTGTTTAGGTTCTGTTTAGGTTCTGTTTCGGTTCTGTTTCGGTTCTGTTTCGGTTCTGTTTCGGTTCTGTTTAGGTTCTGTTTCGGTTCTGTTTAGGTTCTGTTTAGGTTCTGTTGTAACATGGAATCCTGCTCCATTGTGCATGAACGACCCAAACAGACGGGTTCTGTTGTATCTAAATGGACTCAGCTGAGTTTAGTTCCTGTCTGGGTCAAATTGGCCATGCGACGATAAAGATGGCCGCCAGGCTGACGGCAGGTCAGAGGTCACTGCTAACCGCTGAGTTGTTTGTGTTCCAGACGCCTCACCTGGTGAACCTGAACGAAGACCCACTGATGTCCGAGTGTCTGCTCTACTACATCAAGGAGGGGTTCACCAGGTCAGACGGAGGTCAAGAGGTCAGGGCGTCTCAGAGGCCATCTTGGTTCTCACTGCTGTCTCTGTGTCTCAGGGTTGGACAGCAGGACGTGGACATCAAGCTTTCTGGACAGTTTATTAAAGAGATTCACTGTGTGTTCGTCAGTGAGACCAACGAGCAGGGAGAAGGTCAGACACGTCTGTCTGTCTGTCTGTCTGTCTGTCTGACCGTCTGTCCGTCTGTCTCTGTCTGTCTGTCTCTCTGTCTGACTGTCTGTCTGTCTGTCTGTCTGTCTGTCTGTCTGTCTGTCTGTCTGTCTGACTGTCTGTCTGTCTGTCTGTCTGTCTGTCTGTCTGTCTGTCTGTCTGTCTGTCTGTCTGTCTGTCTGTCTGACCGTCTGTCTGTCTGTCTCAGAGTCTTGCTGTCTGTCTGTCTGTCTGTCTGTCTCAGTGTCTTGCTGTCTGTCTCTGTGTGTGTCTCAAACCGGATCCTGATTGGCCGGTTTCCCTGTCCGGATCAGTACCAACAGCTCTTCCTGTGTCAGAGCGCCCTCTGCTGGTCAAACGTCCTCATGATGACCTCAGAGTTTCTGTCCCCTCCTGATGTTATTTTAGGTTCATAGTTGTTCTGGTTGGCAGCAGGTGATTCAGAGGACGGTGCAGCTGGGCCGCCATCATGGCCGCTAAGCTCCGCCTCCCAGTGATCAGCTGATTAAACTGGGTTTGGTTCTGTTGGGTCTGAATCAGGATGTCGCTGCCGGCTCTCTGTTCACTCACTCTCTCTTCTTCTCTCTCTGTAAAAGCTGCCAGGAAGTCTGTCAGGTATCGTCTCTTTACAATCATGTGACCTCTGACCCCTTCATCCCTCCCTCCTCTTCCTCCCTGCTGCTGCAGCTTCCAAACCGAGCGGAGAAACAGCAGATGAGGAGAAAATCAGAAAGTTTTCCTCGTCTGCTGTTTCAGTCCGACTCTCTGACTACTGTCTTAGATTATTATTATTATTATTATCATTATTATTGTTATTATTAGTAGTATTATCATTATTATTATATCATTGTTATTATAATGATATAATAATAATATATCATTGTTAACAATCATTGTTATTGGCTCAGAGTTTTACTGAAAGTTGCAGGTTGTGTGTTAGATTCCCTCGTTGCTCCTCGTTCAGCTCTGATGGGATGAAGCGTTGAGGAACGTTTTGCTCAGCAGATCTGAAGCGTCGTGATGAACACATGAACCAGCCGGATGTGAACGCTCTCCTTCTCCTCCTGTCTGCAGTGGTGGTCACTCTGGAGCCGCTAGTGGGAGCCGAGACGTACGTGAACGGGAAGCAGATCAATGAGGCCGTGGTCCTGAAACAAGGTCAGATAAAGACCATATCCATCCTGAATCCAGCCACTGATCTGATTATTGATCACTGATTAATGATTAATGAGATCAATAGGTCAGCAGCAGGAACTGACAGCAAAGCTACTGACTGCTGCTAGCTAGCAGCTAGCTTATCCTAATAACTTTATAGTCCTTTATCAATCCAGAGGACCCCAAAACTGCTTCACTCTACAGTCATTCACCCATTCACTCGCTCATCCAAGCTAACGCTAGGCTACCTTTAGCCTATCAGTGCTAATGGCAGCAGAGGAAGAAGGTGATCCAGGAACTGCCTGCTAAACTTAACACTGCATCATAAGCATCAGCATCAGTTTTATCAGACGGTCTCATGCTCCTCCTGCTTCTGCTCGCTTCCTGTGTGTCTGCATTGCTAGGTAACCGCATCGTGATGGGGAAGAACCACGTGTTCAGGTTCAACCACCCGGAGCAGGCGAGGCTGGAGAGGGAGCGCAGCGTCACGGCTGAGCAGCAGGGGGAGCCGGAGGACTGGAACTACGCTCAGAAGGAGCTGCTGGAGAAGCAGGGCATCGACATCAAGCTGGAGATGGAGAAGAGGTACGAGGAGAGGAGCACTAGGTTGGAGGAACGTTAGGGAACGTTAGGGAACGTTAAGGAACGTTCAGGAACGTTAGGGAACGTTAAGGAACGTTAGGGAACGTTAGGGAACGTTAGGGAACGTTAAGGAACGTTAGGGAACGTTAAGGAACGTTAGGGAACGTTCAGGAACGTTAAGGAACGTTAAGGAACGTTCAGGAACGTTAGGGAACGTTAAGGAACGTTAGAACGTTCAGGAACGTTAAGGAACGTTAGGGAACGTTAAGGAACGTTCAGGAACGTTAGGGAACGTTAGGGAACGTTAAGGAACGTTAAGGAACGTTAGGGAACGTTCAGGAACGTTAGGGAACGTTAGGGAACGTTAAGGAACGTTAGGGAACGTTAGGGAACGTTAAGGAACGTTAGGGAACGTTAGGGAACGTTAAGGAACGTTAGGGAACGTTCAGGAACGTTAAGGAACGTTAGGGAACGTTAGGGAACGTTAGGGAACGTTAAGGAACGTTAAGGAACGTTAGGGAACGTTAGGGAACGTTAAGGAACGTTAGGGAACGTTAGGGAACGTTAAGGAACGTTAGGGAACGTTAAGGAACGTTAGGGAACGTTCAGGAACGTTAAGGAACGTTAAGGAACGTTCAGGAACGTTAGGGAACGTTAAGGAACGTTAGGGAACGTTCAGGAACGTTAAGGAACGTTAGGGAACGTTAAGGAACGTTCAGGAACGTTAGGGAACGTTAGGGAACGTTAAGGAACGTTAAGGAACGTTAGGGAACGTTCAGGAACGTTAGGGAACGTTAGGGAACGTTAAGGAACGTTAGGGAACGTTAGGGAACGTTAAGGAACGTTAGGGAACGTTAGGGAACGTTAAGGAACGTTAGGGAACGTTCAGGAACGTTAAGGAACGTTAGGGAACGTTAGGGAACGTTAAGGAACGTTAGGGAACGTTAAGGAACGTTAGGGAACGTTAAGGAACGTTCAGGAACGTTAAGGAACGTTAGGGAACGTTAAGGAACGTTCAGGAACGTTAAGGAACGTTAGGGAACGTTAAGGAACGTTAAGGAACGTTAAGGAACGTTCAGGAACGTTAAGGAACGTTAGGGAACGTTAAGGAACGTTCAGGAACGTTAGGGAACGTTAAGGAACGTTAAGGAACGTTAAGGAACGTTCAGGAACGTTAAGGAACGTTAGGGAACGTTAAGGAACGTTCAGGAACGTTAAGGAACGTTCAGGAACGTTAGGGAACGTTAAGGAACGTTAGGGAACGTTAAGGAACGTTAAGGAACGTTAAGGAACGTTAGGGAACGTTAGGGAACGTTAAGGAACGTTAGGGAACGTTAAGGAACGTTAAGGAACGTTAAGGAACGTTCAGGAACGTTAAGGAACGTTAGGGAACGTTAAGGAACGTTCAGGAACGTTAAGGAACGTTCAGGAACGTTAGGGAACGTTCAGGAACGTTAGGGAACGTTAAGGAACGTTAAGGAACGTTAGGGAACGTTAGGGAACGTTAGGGAACGTTAAAAAGCAGACGGCTGTAGAGCTCACTGTCTGTGTGCTGCAGGCTGCAGGACGTGGAGACCCAGTACCGCAAGGAGAAGGAGGAGGCCGACCTGCTGCTGGAGCAGCACAGACTGGTGGGTTCACGTCAGCTCACCTGCTGGCCAGCACCCGGCCCGGCCCGGTCCGGTCCAGAGGTTAACCCTGTGGTTCTGGTTCAGTACGCAGACAGCGACAGCGGAGACGACTCCGACAAACGGTCCTGTGAGGAGAGCTGGAGGCTGATCTCCTCCCTGAGGGAGAAACTTCCTGCTAACAAGGTGGGAGCAAACATCCGGGTTCAGCTGACCCAATCAGAACCACTGATTCAGAACCGCTGCTTCATTCAGAGCCAGGTTTGGGTCCAGGTCTGGGTCTAACCGCCGTCGCTGTGTCCAGGTCCAGAGCATCGTGAAGCGCTGCGGCCTGCCCAGCAGCGGGAAGCGGCGCGAGCCGCTCCGGGTCTACCAGATCCCCCAGAGGAGGCGGATCAGCAAAGACCCCAAGCGGGTCACCATGGAGGACCTGAGGATGCAGGCCGTCAAGGAGATCTGCTACGAGGTCAGCGACGCACCGCAGGCCTCCTCCTCTACTAACACGTTTCACTGCTTCACGCCTGTCTGCCTGTGGCGCCCCCTGCAGGTGGCTCTGGGAGACTTCCGCCACTCGCGGCAGGAGATCGAGGCGCTGTCCATCGTCAAGATGAAGGAGCTCTGCCGCATGTACGCCAAGAAGGACTCCAACGAGAAGGAGAGCTGGAAGGCCGTGGCCCAGGACGTCTGCGACACGGTGGGCATCGGCGAGGAGCGCAGCCCCCCCGCCGAGGAGGGCGGCGGCGGAGAGGCGGGCGAGGGAGGGCAGAAGGGAAAGGTGTACGACCTGAAGGCTCACATCGACAAGCTGACGGACATCCTGGAGGTACGTGTTCCCCGCCGCGTCCTCGGCCTCCTGCTGGGTGGGAGGAGCTGACGGAGGCGCGTCTGGGTCTCCTGCAGGAGGTGAAGCTGCAGAACAACATGAAGGACGAGGAGATCAAAGCCCTGAGAGACAGGATGATCAAGATGGAGAGCGTCATACCTGTCCAGGTAAGTTCAACACTGTAAGGTCCCAGACAGAGACCCTCCAGGACCACTGGTTTCTTCACCTGGGTCCTCCACTCTGGAGCTAACTGGCTAATGGCTAACTGGCTATCTAGCAAACCAGCTGATGGCTAACTAGCTAACTGGCTAACTAGTGAACTGGCTAACTAGCTAGCCACACTAGCTGCAGCAGTGCAGCTCTACAGAGCAGAGCTACCATATCTATGCTAACAGGTGAAGCACAGAGACAGATCCAGGAAAACTCTGAGCCCTTGAGGATTGGAGTAGGAGACCCCTGATCTCAGGTGTCATCCCGGCCCAACTCTCACCGGTCCGACTCGTTTCCAGGACGACGACATGAACGGAGAAGGAGGCGATTCCACGCAGAGGGAGGCAGGAGGAGGAGGCCCTGACCCGGACCCGAACGACCCGCCGGAGGTCAGAGTTCAACGCCTCATGGACGAGGACCCGGCGTTCAGGAGAGGGCGCCTCCGCTGGCTGAAGCAGGAACAGCAGCGCATCCAGAACCTACAGAAGCAGAACATCACCAAGAAACTGAGAGGACAGAACCAGAACCCAGGTTGGTGAGGGAGAAGGTTTGGATTGGATGAGCTAGCTAGCGATAGCTTTGTAGGCTAGTCATCACTGGACCGCCTTGTTCTTCTCCCAGCTGTTAGCGGAGATGAGCTAATGGGTGAGCTAGCTTGGATTTACTGCAGCGCCAAACTATTGACTGAAGACAAAAACCTTCATGTGTGAAACAGAAGAGCTGAGAGGAAGGAGAGCCATCAACATTTTATACAAACCAACATCTGAAAGCAGCTGCAGTCAGAGCATGTAGAATGGCCTAGTCAAAGGCCAGACCTCAGTCTAGTTTAGAATCTTTAATAACAACAGTTCTCCAGTGAATAGAAAGGTCATGCTGAGGTCACAGTGAGGTCACAGTGAGGTCACAGTGAGGTCATGCTGAGGTCACAGTGAGGTCATGCTGAGGTCACAGTGAGGTCATGCTGAGGTCACAGTGAAGTCACAGTGAGGTCATGCTGAGGTCACAGTGAGGTCATGCTGAGGTCACAGTGAGGTCATGCTGAGGTCACAGTGAGGTCATGCTGAGGTCACAGTGAGGTCATGCTGAGGTCACAGTGAGGTCACAGTGAGGTCACACTGAGGTCACAGTGAGGTCATGCTGAGGTCACAGTGAGGTCATGCTGAGGTCACAGTGAGGTCACAGTGAAGTCACAGTGAGGTCATGCTGAGGTCACAGTGAGATCACATTCTGTGTCTCCTGCAGGTCAGCTGCTCCCCACCGTCCCGGTCCATCTTCCCGGTACCGGCCGCTTCATCCCCCCCCAGGAGTGCAAACTGAAGTTCCCCTTTAAGAGCAACCCGGCCCACCGGTTGTCCTGGGGACCGGCCAGCGAGGCGCTGCAGGCTCTGGGTCTGGGCGTCGAGCAGGGCGGGGCGGCGGAGGAGGACGGAGCGGGGGGGGGGCTCCCCCACGCCTCCCCCGCTGCTGCCCCTCCCCTTCCCCTCGGCCCCCCTCGCATGCGCACGCCCAGCCCTCACCGCGCCTGGCAACAGCGTAACCAAGGCAACCAGCCCGGCAACAACCAGAACTACCAGCGGCGCCAACGCCGCGGCTCCCTGGACGGCGGCGAGCAGGGCGGGGGCGGTCACCAGGGGCGACCGCGGCAGCGCAGGGCGGCGTCGCCCGGCGGGGAGCGGGGGGGCCGGCCGGGGGCCCGGGGCGGCAGCAGGGACAGAGACGGAGGCTTCTACTACACCCAGCGGCAGCACCATCAGTTCCACCCGCATCCCTACTACGACTCCCAGAATGCACCATTCCAGCCCAACTATCACAGCCTGCCGCGCTCCGGACCCCCGCCCCTCCCCGACATGCTGCTGGGGGCGGGGCCTCCGCCCGCCGCCTCATCCTGGGCCTTCGGCACGCCGCCCAGGATGAGGCGGCAGTTCAGCGCCCCCGACCTGAAGAACAAGGAGAACGTCATGTGACCCAACGCTGGCCTCTGATTGGCTGCAGATCCTCATGCTGTAGAGAGCAGACGGAGCGTGTGTGTGTGTGTATCTGTGTGTGTGTGTGTGTGTGTGTATCTGTGTGGGTGTGTGTGTGTGTGTGTGTGTGTGTGTGTGTGTGTGTGTGTATCTGTGTGTGTCTGTGTGTGTGTCTCTGTGTGTGTGTGTATCTGTGTGTGTATCTGTGTGTGTGTGTGTATCTGTGTGTGTGTGTGTGTTTTCAACACCTTTATGAAACAGTGTGAGGTCACGTCTGTCCTGCTGTTTGGGTTTTATCTTAACCTCAGCCGTTGTCTCACAGCCGCTGGTTTGGGCTGGTTAAGTTCTGGTTAAGTTCTGGTTCTGGTTCTGGTCCAGTAGACGGTTCAGTTCACAGGCAGAAGAACTGAAACTGTTGGAGCTGAACGAACTGCAGCTTTTTCCCATCATGCAGTTCAAATGTTCAGTTCCTCCTGAATGTTTCTGCTCTGATGATGCTACATAGCTAGCCTAGCGTCTCATCTGATTTTTCCCATTTCACCTGAACGCTGCATAGCCAACAGCTGCAAACCAAAGAAAGGCGCTCTGTGGCGACCCCTGCAGGTCCCCAGAGGCCACGACGTGTGCAGGAAGTGTTTGTTTTAGGATCAGAGCAGGTTGTTACTGAGCTGTGTGTATATCTGAACTTTATCTTTGTGTTTTATTTGTTTTTAATGGACATGAATTTTAAAAGGAAATGAAATGTGCTGACGGTGCGTTCAATGTCACAGGCAATCATGGGAAATGAGAGAATAAAGTCTCAGGACGGGAGACAGAGGAAGGACTGCAGGTCATGTAGGGCTAGCAGGAGGGATTCTGGGAGATGTAGTGAGATTCAGAAGGCATGGAGGTTTGATGAATGTGTGTCAAATATATGGAGGTTAAATCCACGCGCAGCAAAGCATTCTGGGAGAGGAGCGTCTCTGATTGGCTGTTTTATTTTGGGTAGTGATTTCCTTTTGTGCTGCATATTTTAGCCCCGCCCACATCCTCGGCCATGGATGATGATGTCATCATCTGTCATGGTTGTTATGAAGTGTCATAATTAATGTTTGGTTGCTGCAGGAGCTCTGTGTGTGTGTGTGTGTGTGTGTGTGTGTGTGTGTGTGTGTGTGTGTGTGTGTGGTGTGAGAGAGAGAGAGAGTTTCAGGATTAATTTAGGCTCATCTTTTTGTTTCATTTCTTTTTTCCCTGGATTTGTTTGGGACCTGATTCCAGAACATTCGCTGTCGGCCCCGCCCACCCGTACCTCTGCACCAATCGCAGCCTCTGACGCTGTGACATCACAGAGGGGTTGGAGACGTTCTATTGGCCCAGAGCTGCTCTGTGTTTTCCTGTTGTGGGGTTTTCAGTCTCAGGCTCGACCTGCAGACATGATGGCAATAAACTGTCAGGAATCAAAGCTGCTGCTGCGTCTTTCTTCCACTAAACTTTAGGAAATATTGAATGTATTTCAGACCATCACAAACCCATCATGTTACAGAAGTGCAATAGGACAGGCCACCTGAATAAAAGTTATTATTAGTAATAATTATTATTTAGATGAAGGGTTTCTAGGAGCCGCTCTGATCCTCCACACCAACATGAGGAAAAAATTTTACTGCCATAGTTTCTGCTATCAGCCCTGCAGAACATGACATGAGATTCACTGAAGTAAAAAAAGTTCTGTAAATGATGAAACATTTATAGAACTGCTTTATGTTTCAAAAGGTTTTAAGACGTTTTTATGTAGACCCTCATTAACTGGTCATTAATCCCTGACCTGCGTTAACGTCTCTCTGTCCTCATGAGTAAAACAGTTAAATGAGATTTCTGACATCATGTGGTCAAAAAAACAGATTTTATCCCAAATATGTCAAGATTAACTTTATTTAGTAAAAATAAAAGTTGTTTTTTTTCCAGCAGCTGAAGTGAAACCTGTTTTGTCCCAAAGAATTGTCTTGACTGGACTTGAGGTCAAAGTTCATGGATTCCCTGCAGTGTTTTAAATCTTCTGGACACCTGAAGGTTTCTTCTCTCTCTCTGCTCTTTGGGAACGTTCAGATTTTGGCTCTCAGGTTTCAGGTTTCTTGGTTCTGGTTGTTTTCCAACAGACTCAAAATGAAAGTCAGACATGAAGCAGAGGAAACGCTGAAGCTGCTCTTGCTTTGCTTCCTGACGTTTCTGGGTCACAACATGTAGGTCCTGCTTGATCTAAAACACATCCGCGGCTTTAGAGTTACAGCATCCAGGAGTTTTGCAGGTATTTCCAACATTTTACCGCTCAGCAGTAACCGCTGTTACCTTCCTAATGAGAGGCGGCTCTTGTCATACATTTCTAAAAAAGAAACAAAATGGTTGTGTACCGCTGCGTAGGTCTGGTTTATTATATTAGCCATGCTAGGGCTGATAGGTCGTGTTTTAGACAGATTCTTTTAACATATGTTTTAGTGACATGCTGCCCTCTAATGTTTTATTTCTCCCAGCTCTTGCTTGAAATGTGTGGTAAGAATATGAGAAAAACCATTAAGTTTTATAATGACTGAAATGTAAGTAGGCTATGTCATATGAAAGCTTTGAATTATAACCTCACTAGTTATATTAATTAATTTTGAATGAAAGGAAACAAATATTGTTTTCCTTTCATTCATCATTTGTATATGGACCCTCTGATAAAGCCTTGCTCACCCTTTGGCCCCCATTGGAACAAAGTCTAGCTCCACCACTGGTCTGAACATAAAACTGCCTCACCAGGCTTCACCTCCAGCAGCCATTGTAATGCTAAAATAACTGATAGATTATCTCTTGTTCTTCTTTTTATAATAACTTTTTGTTTCAGAATATAAACTGCTATTCCTGTTTTACCATTTTCCTCTTTTGATGCGTCTGTATATATTCTCAACATATTGATGCCTTTTCTACATTTATCAATAATATTCTGTGTCTTAAATGAAAGTTTTACATCAAACCATAAGCAAAAGTACCTCACAATATTTACCTGCTTTAACTTTTGCCCATATAATCCAATATAATCCAAGATCTTCTGTAGGATTAACTTGAAACATCAGGAACGGTGATAAATCACTGAGTTTAGTTATTCTCACATTTAAAACATTAAAATGTTGAAATGAGTCCCGGCTGCTTTCAGCTGAATTTACTCATTTCAGAATTGGATCTGTTGCAAAAAGCAACAAATCCATAAATCAGATGATAAATCTAAAATTATTCAGCATTTTTGTCTTTCCACTAAAAATGGACGATCCAGTTTGGTTCCAACTGGCTCTGCTGACCTCTGGAACTGAAGGGCAGCAACTGTAGCAGAGGTCAGAGGTCGTCCAGGTCGGTGCTGCTCCGACCCAGAGCTGACGTGTTTCTGAGAAACTAGGCGACCTTCTGGAAAATCCTCTGGTGGTTCTGGACGGACAGGTCCAAAGTAACAACACCAGAACCTTTGTGTTGGTCCAACATTCTCCAATTGAAACTTAAATTCTTACATAAAGAAACTAAAACCTGCTGCAGTGGATAAACATTAATGAGAAACCAGAACCGGGCCGACAGGTTCTGATCAGAAGCCAAATATCATTGGTTCCAGCGATGGAGAATATTTTATTCAATCAGATGATCAATCTGTGACATGGACCTGGAGCAGATCCACCACAACATACTGCTGCTGCTTTCCCTCCTGATGGTCCGGTCGACCCGGTTCCACAGGAACCAGAACTCCATCATCTGAGTCAAACCAGGCCAGGAGGGGAACAGTCAAACCAGCCTGTTCCCCTCCTGGCCTGTGGGGGCGCTGCACCAACAACCACTGCAGGAAACGACACTAAAACCTCTGAAGACACTGAGAGCAACTTCCTGTTTCACCAGATGAACCAAGATGGAGGCGTCAGAGTTTAGTGATTTCTCTTTAGTCTTTGGCTGAAGACCAGGAGCCATTTCTGCTGCTAGCGCTAGGCTAACATGTTAGCTTTGGTTGTATTTTCCCAGAATGCTCAGAACTGGTCTCCAGTCCACTTGGCATTCACATTCAAACCGAACTAGAGTTCACTTCAACCAAACCCAGACTGAGGTTTGGAGGACCAGAGGTCAGAGGTCAGAGGTCGATTAGCGGTCACACCTCACAGTCAGACTGAGCAAATAAAAAGTTTTCATCCTGCCAGATCCCGAGATTTCACTCTGATCCAAAGTCAGATGGATTTACAGTCAATGATCAATATGTCGATCAGACAGCTTCTTCAGTCATGAGAGGAGTCGGATCAACAGAACCACTTCTGGTCCTGATGTCCTCCAGCTGGCCCTGGACCGGGACAGTCCCTGCAGGAGACAGAGGACAAGTTAGAGCCTGGAGTTCAGAAACTCCAGTCCAACCCGAACGTCTCCAGTTTGGGTTGGACGCTAAAGTAACTGGTTCAAAAAGACATGATCAAAACGAGACAAGCTGACCTTTGACTTTTAGCAGAACCTTTTTCTTTCTCCAGATCTGCCCACTCTCTATGCAGGATTCGTACTGTCCACTGTCTTCCACTGTGGGACGCCTCAGAGTCAAACTCAGGTCTCCAGACGTCAGCAGGTTGTCAGCCATCTTGGTTCTGGTACTAAAATGCTCATCCTGGTCATCAGGCTGATCAGAGCCGCTGTAGTACATGTGAACGATCATTTTTGGCTCTGGATCAATACGTCCCCAAACCACTGCAGCGTCTGCAGGCAGGTCAGGTGTTGTTCTGAAGGGCAGCAGGACAGACGTCGCTCCGTCCTCCACCTCCACCTGACAGACTGACAGAAGAAAGACAAATATATATTTAGGATTATCGCTATACTGACTTTATTTTCTTTCTGCTTGATGATATAAATATTAAATCAGAAGTTATGATCTTGAGCAGCCATCTTTACTTGTGTCGAACGTCCATTTACCCAAACACACTGACTGGACCACATGTCCCAGCATTCATAGTGTGAGACTTTAACATGACTAAAATATCATGTAGTTCACCAAGCAGCAGCACCTTTAACATTTAGGACCCATAGACTCACATGTGAAACCTTTTCTCCTGACCTGCAGGACGGAAACACGACTTTCTACAAAACATGGAGGATTAGCTAGAAACTGAAGAGCTGCAGTTTGTTTAGCCAAAGGTCCTTTAACTGCGGCAGACATGATATTACCTCTGTACTTATATTGGGACGTTTCTTGTCTCGTTTACTAGAGAGGATTGTCTAAATGTGTAAAATCCTTTAACGTCTTGCCCTTCATGCTGCCCACACACGATGCTGCCCTGGGTAGCTGCCCATGTCGCCCATGTGGACCAAGCTCAACGTCTCATTCAAGGACTGAAGCCTGGTTTCTACAACGTCTTGCTATGGCAGCTTCTTCTCAAAGGCTGATCCTGCTGGTGGTAGAGGAGACGCAACGCAGAACATCAGACGATATCGAAGAAAATCTGTGACTCTGACAGAGAGCAGCACAGAGCCGTACGTCTGGTCACAGCAGCGGCAGGATCTCTGCAGGATCTCTGCAGGATCTCTGCAGGATTTCTGCAGGATTTCTGCAGGATCTCTGCAGGATCTCTGCAGGATCTCTGCAGGATCTCTGCAGGATCTCTGCAGGATCTCTGCACACTTCATGTCCAGATGGATTCTTCAGCAGCAGGACATGAGAATAATCGGACATCCTGGAGCTGACAGGCTCAGACCTGAAGGACCATGAGACGAGGAGCTGCAGGATAATTTAAGATTCTCATCTTCCAGAGCTTCACATCTTAATGATTTTACAAACTATAGTGAAAGAGTTTTCTAAACTACTAAAGACTTTTGTTAAGTGTATTTAAGAGCTACAGCATAACTGGTGGGTTTCTATGGGTCTTATGGTTCTGATTATTCATTGTCCAGCCGGCTGCTGCATTAAGGGACATCATGTCTCCCTGCATATGAACTCATTAGTTGGTGTCCCTCAGGGCATGAGCAACAATCCCACAATGGAAACTTCTACATTTGGGTTAAAGGTACCTACTGGTACCTTTCACCCACTGACCTTTGACCTGGAGTTTTACTTGTTTCTTCATCAGGATGTCTCCGTCCCCCGTGGAGACGCTGCAGGTGTAGGTGTTGTTGTCTTCGTCGGTGGTCGTCTCAGAGTCAGACTGAGGTCTCCAGTTCTCAGTGGATCTCCATCCATCTCTGGTTCTGGTTCTGTAGGATCGGTTCTGTTCTCCAGGCTGATCAGAACCGTTCTGATACACATGGACCGTCTTGTTCAACCCGTCCTCCACTCCACCTTAACGTCTCCATCCAGACTCTTTCTGGTTCTGCAGGGCAGCAGGACAGAGTCCACCTCTGGTTCCACCTCCACCTGTTCTAGACCTGAGAGACAACAGAGGACAAGATGATCTGGACAGCTGAGCTATCGATCTTGTTGGAGAAATTGTGATATAATTAATCAAATTGATCTTTATAATGTATCTTTATTTTATGTTTTCCTTTAAGTTAATCTCATGATAGAATTAAGAATGTTTCTATATTGTTGATTTGCTCTGATTCTTTTCTCAGAAAGCCTCACTGACAGAGAGCAGAGAGTGTTTTCCTGAAGTTTTATCTTTTGGTAAAGAGCTCTGCTTTGCTGAGTGGCTAGATGTTATAAAAACTGTCACTGTGAAGAATCACAGTATATTCTGCTAGACTTTGTGTCAGGAACGAGATTATCTAGTCCAGGATAATTTGTGTATTAGTTAGTAAATGTAGCTGTGTGATGAATTGTTTTCCTCTTTAGAGCTGCAGCGTCTTTGTGATTTAGGGATCCTGAAACAATAAAAGAGAGGAGCAGACAAATGTGCTTCAGAGAGACAGGAGATTGTAACTGAAGCACATCTCTGTCTGTTCTCCTCGCGAGTAAAAAAATAATCTAACTCTTTTGTCTTTTCTGTCTTTAATTATGTTTCAACAGGTGTTAACCCTAACAGATCTACTGATCCAAAATCAATAATCAATAATCAAGGAAGATAACTTCAAGACTTAAAGCAACGACGTCTAAATCATCTGTTGATAAATAATCTCTGTCCAGACGCATAAAGTTTGGGTCAGACTGAAACACTGTCCAGGGTCCAAACGGGCCAGGCGACCCGTACCGGTACCGGCTCGCCTGGTACCGGTACCGGGTGTATCGTCAGTAACAACAGCTTTCAGAGCATTGCATGCTGGGAGATGCAGTGTGATCAGTCTGAATGAAACTGATGAAACTGGATCAGTTTCAGGTTGATGGAGTTGATCATAACTAAACTAAACTAAATGAAACTAAACTAAACTAAACTAAACTTAACTAAACTAAACTAAACTAAACTAAACTAAACTAAACTAAACTAAACTAAACTAAACTAAATTAAACTAAACTAAATAAAACTAAACTAAATGAAACTAAATGAAAACTAAACTAAATAAACTAAACTAAACTAAACTAAACTTAACTAAACTAAACTAAATGAAACTAAACTAAATAAAACTAAACTAAACTAAACTAAACTTAACTAAACTAAACTAAATGAAACTAAACTAAAACTAAACTAAACTAAACTAAACTAAACTAAACTAAATAAAACTAAACTAAACTAAACTAAACTAAACTAAACTAAATGAAACTAAACTAAATGAAATTAAACTAAACTAAACTAAACTTAACTAAACTAAACTAAACTAAATGAAACTAAACTAAACTAAACTAAACTTAACTAAACTAAACTAAATGAAACTAAACTAAACTAAATAAAACTAAACTAAACTAAACTAAACTTAACTAAACTAAACTAAATGAAACTAACTAAACTAAACTAAAACTAAACTAAATGAAACTAAACTAAACTAAACCTCTGAAGAGCAGCAATGGAAGATGAGGAAATCCCAGGACCTTCATATTCAGAGATGCAGAATCTCAGACTGAACCCAAATGCAGAGAGAAGGCAGCGTCAGTTCAAAGGTCGTTCTTCAGCTGACCCTTCAGCTGACCCTTCAGCCGACCCTTCAGCTGACCCTTCAGCTGACCCTTCAGCCGACCCTTCAGCTGACCCTTCAGCTGACCCTTCAGCTGACCCCTGCTGGCTTGGGCCATTGCTAACACTCACAAGTTATCTGGGCCTAACTGACCAAGTTCCTTCTGAGAAACTGATGTACATAAAATGCTGATTCATCAATGCTTTACAGTTTATTTCTCCAATTCAATATCAGTTCAGAAAAGCAAATGAATGGATCAGATGGTCTGTAGCATCAGGGAACAGAAGTGGGAAACAGCAGCTCTTCATGCTGAAGAGTCTTTGGTGGGAATCAAACTGAACATGTTGTTCATATTATGGACCAAAATCAGCCAATAAAAAACAAGATCAGCTGTTCAGACGTTTCCTCCAAACATCTCACTGCTGCTGGTCTGAAGCTGAAACGGCCAAAGTTAGAAGTTTGACATCGTTTCTCACCAGCAACATAAGAACTAATGACATATAGATAATACCAGTTAATCATCAGAAATAATATCACATTTAACTGACCAGTGATCTGAAGCTTCACTTGCTTCATCATCAGCATGTCTCCGTCTCTGTTAGAGACGCTGCAGCTGTACGTCCCTGCGTCTCCATCACTGGGCCACAACAGAGTCAGACTGAGGTTTTTATTCTCCAGCAGGTTTCCATCCATCTTGGTTCTGGTTCTGTAGATCTGGTTCTGTTCTCCAGGCTGATCAGAACCGTTCTGATACACATGGACCGTCTTGTTAAATCTGTCCCTCCACTCCACCTTAATGTCTCCATCCAGACTCTGTTTGGTTCTGCAGGGCAGCAGGACAGACTCCACCCCTGATTCCACCTCCACCTGTTGGACTGAGAGACAACAGAGGACAAGATGATCTGGACAGACAGCAGCAGCTCTGAGGACATGATGAAGACATTTTGTTCTGTGGGAAACGGCCAGAGAAAGAGGCAGGTTGGTAGTTTTCTGCTTTCTAACCAACATGTTGGTTAAAACATGTTGGTTAGAGTTTTTCTGATGGTCTGGAGGAAATATTGATCCTCAGATATGATAATCATTATTGAATCTGATGGGCTGTTTTGAGCAGATGGATGCAGTGTACCATGTTTCTATAGAAAACTGATTGAATCCCAGATTTAATAATAATAATAATAATAATAATCAATGGCAGATCAGGAGTTTACATCATAAAACACCAAAATACAAAGTGACCAGGTGACATCATCGTGTCACCTGGTGACATCATCGTGTCACCAGGTGACATCATCGTGTCATCTGGTGACATCATCGTGTCACCAGGTGACATCATCGTGTCACCAGGTGACATCATCGTGTCATCTGGTGACATCATCGTGTCACCAGGCTGAACCAGTTGGAACCAGTTTGTCTTTAGGATCCAGCTGGAAAACCAAAGACCAAAAGTTCAAATGGACTTTACAGAATGAGCTGTTTACATTCCCAACCAACCCGCCGGTTAACCCATTAACCCATTAACTCATTAACCCATTAACCCATTAACTCATTAACTCATTAACCCATTAACCCATTAACTTATTAACCCATTAACTCATTAACTCATTAACCATTAACTCATTAACTCATAACTCATTAACCCATTAACTCATTAACTCATTAACTCATGAAACTCATGAACTCATTAACTCATTAACTCATTAACCCATTAACTCATTAACTCATTAACCCATTAACTCATTAACCCATTAACTCATTAACCCATTAACTCATTAACTCATTAACCCATGAACTCATGAACTCATTAACTCATTAACTCATTAACCCATTAACTCATTAACCCATTAACTCATTAACTTATTAACCCATTAACTCATTAACTCATTAACTCATTAACTCGTTAACTCATTAACCCATTAACTCATTAACTCATTAACTCATTAACTCATTAACTTATTAACCCATTAACTCATTAACTCATTAACTCATTAACCCATTAACTCATCAACTCATTAACTCATGAACTCATTAACTCGTTAACTCGTTAACTCATTAACCCATTAACTCATTAACTCATTAACTCATTTACCATTAAACTCATTAACTTATTAACCCATTAACTCATTAACTCATTAACTCATTAACTTATTAACCCATTAACTCATTAACTCATTAACCCATTAACTCATTAACTCATTAACTCATTAACTCGTTAACTCATTAACCCATTAACTCATTAACTCATTAACTCATTAACCCATTAACTCATTAACTTATTAACCCATTAACTCATTAACTCATTAACTCATTAACTCATTAACTCATTAACTTATTAACTCATTAACCCATTAACTCATTAACTCATTAACTTATTAACCCATTAACCCATTAACTCATTAACCCATTAACCCATTAAATCATGAACCCATTAACCATTAACTCATTAACTCATTAACTTATTAACCCATTAACCCATTAACTCATTAACTCATTAACTTATTAACCCATTAACCCATTAACTCATTAACCCATTAATCCATTAACTTATTAACTCATTAACCCATTAACCCATTAACTCATAACTCATTAACTTATTAACCCATTAACCCATTAACTCATTAACTCATTAACTTATTAACCCATTAACCATTAACTCATTAACCCATTAACCCATTAATCCATTAACTTATTAACTCATTAACCCATTAACCCATTAACTCATTAACCATTAACCCCATTAACCCATTAACTCATTAACCCATTAACTCATTAACTCATTAACTCATGAACTCATGAACTCATTAACTCATTAACCCATTAACTCATTAACTCATTAACTCGTTAACTCATTAACCCATTAACTCATTAACTCATTAACTCATTAACTTATTAACCATTAACTCATTAACTCATTAACCCATTAACTCATCAACTCATTAACTCATGAACTCATTAACTCGTTAACTCATTAACCCATTAACTCATTAACTCATTAACCCATTAACTCATTAACTCATTAACTCATTAACTCGTTAACTCATTAACTCATTAACTTATTAACCCATTAACCCATTAACTCATTAACCCATTAACCCATTAACTCATTAACTCATTAACTCATTAACTTATTAACCCATTAACTCATTAACTCATTAACCCATTAACTCATCAACTCATTAACTCATGAACTCATTAACTCGTTAACTCATTAACCCATTAACTCATTAACTCATTAACTCATTAACTCATTAACTCATTAACTCATTAACTTATTAACCCATTAACTCATTAACTCATTAACCATTAACTCATCAACTCATTAACTCATTAACTCATTAACTCATTAACTCATTAACTTATTAACTCATTAACCCATTAACTCATTAACTCATTAACTTATTAACCCATTAACCCATTAACTCATTAACCCATTAACCCATTAAATCATGAACCCATTAACCCATTAAACTCATTAACTCATTAACTTATTAACCATTAACCATTAACTCATTAACTCATAACTTATTAACCCATTAACCCATTAACTCATTAACCATTAATCCATTAACTTATTAACTCATTAACCCATTAACCCGTTAACTCATTAACTCATTAATTATTAACCCATTAACCCATTAACTCATTAACTCATTAACTTATTAACCCATTAACCCATTAACTCTTAACCCATTAACCCATTAATCCATTAACTATTAACTCATAACCCATTAACCCATTAACTCATTAACCCATTAACCCATTAACCCATTAACTCATTAACCCATTAACTCATTAACTCATTAACTCATTAACTCATGAACTCATAACTCATTAACTCATTACCCATTAACTCATTAACTCATTAACTCGTTAACTCATTAACCCATTAACTCATTAACTCATTAACTCATTAACTTATTAACCCATTAACTCATTAACTCATTAACCCATTAACTCATCAACTCATTAACCATGAACTCATTAACTCGTTAACTCATTAACCCATTAACTCATTAACTCATTAACCCATTAACTCATTAACTCATTAACTCATTAACTCGTTAACTCATTAACTCATTAACTTATTAACCCATTAACCCATTAACTCATTAACCCATTAATCCATTAACTTATTAACTCATTAACCCATTAACCATTAACTCATTAACTCATTAACTCATTAACTTATTAACCATTAACTCATTAACTCATTAACCCATTAACTCATCAACTCATTAACTCATGAACTCATTAACTCGTTAACTCATTAACCCATTAACTCATTAACTCATTAACCCATTAACTCATTAACTCATTAACTCGTTAACTCATTAACTTATTAACCCATTAACCCATTAACTCATTAACCCATTAATCCATTAACTTATTAACTCATTAACCCATTAACCCATTAACTCATTAAACTCATTAACTATTAACCCATTAACCATTAACTCATTAACTCATTAACTTATTAACCCATTAACCCATTAACTCATTAACCCATTAACCCATTAATCCATTAACTTATTACTCATTAACCCATTAACCCATTAACTCATTAACCCATTAACCCTTAACCCATTAACTCATTAACCCATTAACTCATTAACTCATTAACTCATGAACTCATGAACTCATTAACTCATTAACCCATTAACCCATTAACTCATTAACCCATTAACTCATTAACCCATTAACTCATTAACTCATTAACTCATTAACTTATTAACCATTAACTCATTAACTCATTAACCCATTAACTCATCAACTCATTAACTCATGAACTCATTAACTCGTTAACTCATTAACCATTAACTCATTAACTCATTAACCCATTAACTCATTAACTCATTAACTCATTAACTCGTTAACTCATTAACCCATTAACTCATTAACTCATTAACTCATTAACACATTAACTCATTAACTTATTAACCCATTAACTCATTAACTCATTAACTCATTAACCCATTAACTCATTAAACTATTAACCCATTAACTCATTAACTATTAACTCATTAACTCATTAACTCATTAACCATTAACCATTAAATCATGAACCCATTAACCCATTGACCATTAACTCATTAACTCATTAACTTATTAACCCATTAACCCATTAACTCATTAACTCATTAACTTATTAACCCATTAACCCATTAACTCATTAACCCATTAACCCATTAATCCATTAACTTATTAACTCATTAACCCATTAACCCATTAACCCATTAACTCATTAACTCATTAACTTATTAACCCATTAACCCATTAACTCATTAACCCATTAACCCATTAATCCGTTAACTTATTACTCATTAACCATTAACCCATTAACCCATTAACTCATTAACCCATTAACTCATTAACTCAATAACCCATTAACTCATTAATCCATTAACCCATTAACTCATTAACCCATTAACCCATTAACTCATGAACCCATTAACTCATTAACTCATTAACTCATTAATATTAACCCATTAACCCATTAACTCATTAACCCATTAACTCATTAACCCATTAACCCATTAACTCATGAACCATTAACTCATTAACTCATGAACCATTAACTCATTAACTCATGAACCCATTAACCCATTAACTCATTAACCCATTAACTCATAACCCATTAACCCATTAACTCATGAACCCATTAACTCATTAACTCATTAACTCATGAACTCATGAACTCATTAACTCATTAACCCATTAACCCATTAACTCATTAACCCATTAACTCATTAACCCATTAACTCATTAACTCATTAACTCATTAACTATTAACCCATTAACTCATTAACTCATTAACCCATTAACTCATCAACTCATTAACTCATGAACTCATTAACTCGTTAACTCATTAACCCATTACTCATTAACTCATTAACCCATTAACTCATTAACTCATTAACTCATTAACTCGTTAACTCATTAACCCATTAACTCATTAACTCATTAACTCATTAACACATTAACTCATTAACTATTAACCCATTAACTCATTAACTCATTAACTCATTAACCATTAACTCATTAACTTATTAACCCATTAACTCATTAACTTATTAACTCATTAACTCATTAACTCATTAACCCATTAACCATTAAATCATGAACCCATTAACCATTGACCCATTAACTCATTAACTCATTAACTTATTAACATTAACCCATTAACTCATTAATTAAACCATTAACCCTAACTCATTAACCCATTAACCCATTAACATTAACATTAATCATTAACCCATTAACCCATTAACCCATTAATTCTCATTAACTTATTAACCATTAACCCTTAACTCACCATTAACCCATTAACCATTAACTTATTAACTTTAACCCATTAACCCATTAACCCATTAAACCATTAATTAACAAATTCATTAACCCCACAACCAAACCCATTTTTCATTAATCCATTAACCATTAACTCATTAACCCATTAACCATTAATCATTAACCCATTAACTCATTAACTCCCCTCATTAACTAACTCATTAACTCATTAACTTATTAACCCATTAACCCATTAACTCATTAACCCATTAACTCATTAACCCATTAACCCATTAACTCATGAACCCATTAACTCATTAACTCATGAACCCATTAACTCATTAACTCATGAACCATTAACCCATTAACTCATTAACCCATTAACTCATTAACCCATTAACTCATTAACTCATTAACCCATTAACTCATTAACCCATTAACTCATTAATCCACAGGATGAACCTCGGGTTCAGCCGCTGCATCATCTCTGGGTTGGATGCCTTCAGAAACCAGGAAGTGAAGTCAAAGTGTTTCTGTACCTCTGACCTGAAGCTTCACATCCTTCTTCAGCAGAATGTGTCCCTCTCTGCTGCACACAATGCAGGTGTAGGTGTCACTGTCCACGTCTAGGGGGCGCTGCAGTGTCAGGCTGAGGTCTCTGGTTCTCAGCGGGTCCTGGTTTATCCGGGTCCGGTCGCGGTAAGTCCGGTGCTGCTCCTCTGAGCGATCACAGCCCTGCAGATACACGTGGACCTTCATGTTGCTGCTGGTCCTCCAGTCCACTTTGGCGTCTTCAGGGAGACGGACTGTGGATCTGCAGGGCAGCAGGACAGACTCCGCCCCCGCCTCCACCTTCACCGTGTAGACTGGGAGGAAAACGGAGCGCAGCATCAGCTTCAGGCCCGAACCGGGAAGAACTTTCTGTCCGACTCACTGCAGACCTGAAAACTGGCTCCACGTTTCTGCCGTCGCCTGATTGGCTGAGTTTGTGGTTTAGTTGCAGGACGAACTCACCTGACAGGATGTAGAGTCGAAAATAATAGATGAGACCGGCAGAGACACAGAGAGCAGCAAGCAGCAGAACCAGCAGAACTTTGGCCTGCAGGGGAAACGCTTCTGCAGAGAAACAACAAACATCAGGCACAACCGAATGCATCACCGTTTCACACTGCGTGACCTTTCTGTGACCTTTCTGAGACCTTTCTGTGACCTTTCTGTGACCTTTCTGAGACCTTTCTGAGACCTTTCTGTGACCTTTCTGTGACCTTTCTGAGACCTTTCTGTGACCTTTCTGTGACCTTTCTGTGACCTTTCTGAGACCTTTCTGTGACCTTTCTGTAACCTTTCTGTGACCTTTCTGTGACCTTTCTGTGACCTTTCTGAGACCTTTCTGTAACCTTTCTGAGACCTTTCTGTGACCTTTCTGTGACCTTTCTGAGACCTTTCTGTGACCTTCTGTAACCTTTCTGTGACCTTTCTGTGACCTTTCTGTAACCTTTCTGTGACCTTTCTGTGACCTTTCTGAGACCTTTCTGTGACCTTTCTGTGACCTTTCCAACTGGCTTTCATCAACATTGTTTTGAAAATGGGATTTTAGTCCAGATTCATCAACTCTGACCTCTGACTCAGGTAAGCAGGTCAAAGGTCGGGATGGTTTGAATCCAGGAAGCAGGAGTTGGTCCAGCAGGTGATTCACCTGGAGGTTTGTCTGCCGTTAACCTGCATCTTTATTCAGCCTAAAACTAAACTTTATGTTTAGTTTCTGTCAGAATAACGTTGACCTCTGACCTGTGACGTGCTGCAGTACCACGGCGCGCCTCAGGATGTCCTCGCCGCGGTACACGGTGCAGACGTAGCGCCCCCTGTCCCTGGCGGTGGGGAACTGCAGGGTCAGGCTGAGGTCGCCGCTCTGCAGCAGGTCCTGCTTCATGTGGGTGCGGCCGCAGTAAAGGTCATCCTGCCTGGTTCCGGGTCGGCTCGTG